>NC_043700.1:67891995-67947561 GCF_006229205.1 Suricata suricatta
AGAAGAAGAAGAAGAAGAAGAAGAAGAAGAAGAAGAAGAAGAAGAAGAAGAAGAAGAAGAAGAAGAAGAAGAAGGAGAAGAGGTAGAAGGAGAAGGAGAAAGAGAAGGAGAAGGAGAAAGAGAAGGAGAAGGAGAAGGAGAAAGAAAGACAAAGAACAGAAATAAAATGTGGGATGGCAAATTTTCAGAATGCAATGACTAAGAGTAGAAGTAGCCTACTGAAGACTGATTAGAATGTTATGTTTTTTATGAAGAGAGAAGAGTAATAGTAAAACTATCAGCAGAAAGATCTCAGGGACTCTCTTCTTAGTGACTACTTAGGTGACTGTGGAGAGTGAGTGGTTTTGCTTTGAACTTAAGGGGCTCCCCTTGGTTTCAAGACTCTCACAGAACTTTATTCTTCTAGAGACTTGAAGAAAACAAAAAGAAAAATTGAGTCTTGCACTATAGGGTGAAAAGTTCCAATGAATGAGCAAAAAAATGAAATCCAGGAATCAACAATTGGAGGTAAAGGGAAAGCAAACCTAGAAGAGGTTCTTTAACACATGTAAACCTTTTAAGCTAAGGCAGTAACCAGAGTCTGTGTGCCTATTACTCAACTCTTGTGTATAAATTATATCTTGAGAATCCCTGCCTCTGAGGTAAAAATAGTCATGCATTTGAATGTGCAGAACCTGTGCACCCAGTGAGAGAGGGATACCATCAGAGAAGAGAAAGGAGATGATTACCAACATTTGAGTCTTCATACCAAAGAGACAAGTATACTGTAACCTTGACATGTCACAGTAATGGCATAAGGAAAGAGAGGTACAGATGTCTGATTTTCCAAAGGAAAAGTATTCAAGAACTATGTTGCAAGAACCCAGACAGAGAAAATTTGGGGATTTGTATGGGGACTTTGGTCGGAGACAACTGAAGATCAAAGCTGTAAGGTTCAGAGGCGCCTGGGTGGCTTAGTCGGTTAATCGTCTGGCTTCAGCTCAGGTCATGATCTCACGGTTCGTGGGTTTAGGCCCCGCGTCAGGCTCTGTGCTGACGGCTAGCTCAGAGCCTGGAGCCTGCTTCAGATTCTGTGTCTCCCCCTCTCTCTGACCCTCCCCTGCTTATGCTGTCTCTCTCTATCTCTCAAAAATAAATAAAAATCATAAAAAAAATTTTTTTAAGCTGTAAGCTTCCAAACTCTAGGAAACATAAAAGTAAACTGTGATTTATTTTCTGTATAAGAGAATAGGTTTTGAAGATACCACAAATTACCTTTAGGAAGATTTAAAGTTCTGTGTTTTTCATATCACCCTTCAACGAGTTTTGGAACACTTTCTTCTTTCAGAGGTAGTAGTCTTTTTGTTGTTGTTGTTTTTTAAAAAGTTTTTTTTTTATTTCTTATTTTTGAGAGAGTGACTGGGGAAGCGGGTGGGGGACAGAGGATCTGAAGCAGGCTCTGTGCTGACACCAGAGAGCCCAATGCAAAGCTCGAACTCAGGAACAGTGAGATATCAGGTATCTCAGGTTATCAGTCTTATTTATTCCTGGATTCTCTAGTAGACAGGATAAAAGAAGACACATATGGCTTCTTGATCACTACATGATGATATTACTGATATTCCAGTAGCTGCTTGTTCTTGATTATCTAACTTTATCCCTTACCTCCTCAAATCCATGCCTTTATCCCCTGATGCTCTGATCCTCATTATGAATTTATCTCCTTCATACTTAACCAGATGGCCAGATGGCCAGCACGTGGAAAGGAATTTATTCTATGTAATCTAAAATGGGAAATTAGAACAGTTTGGGGGAGGTTTTCAGGGAACAATTTAAGATAAGTAAGAGGGAGAATCTCTAGAAAGTTTTCAAGTTTTATGAAGTTGCAATTACTTAGCTGGTGAAATAGTGAATTCAGTACCACCACTGTTATTCCCAAAGAAGCTGGATGGCCCCTTAGCAGGAAGTAACAGAGAAATTTCTTACATTGAATGGGAAGGTAGTTAGATGTCATCTATGGCATTAATTCCTTAATAGGAACTGGTGGAGCCCCGAGGGAAACAGAGAGAAAGAGGCATCACTCTTTAAGCTGTGGTGCAAACTGATTGCTCACACCAACTGCATAAACAAACCCACGCAATGTTTATAAACAAAGTAATTTGGAATTCAAGGAAGTTGTCCAAATTTCATGAGCCAGAAAAGCTCAGGAGCTCAATTTTCAAAGCCAAGAAAGATTAAAAAAAATCAAACAAGTCCAAATACGGGGGGGGGGGGGGGGGGGGAAGGTGTCATTCTGTCATTTGCAGAATTCTAAGAAAGGAACAGTACACACACACACACACACACACACACACACACACAAATAAAAAATAAATTAAAAAACCGTAAAAATATTTTTTAAAGCAAGTCTCTGGCTTGCCTCTGATTTACGTGAGAAAGGAAGAGTAGGAATGATTACTGTCCCCATAGTGGTGAGTGAAGGCAAAAGCTGGGATCTGAATGTTGAAAACAGGCAGCCATGTGAAGGTCTAAAAATGGAGCATTTCCCAAAGAAGGCATGGTGAGGGTAGCATCCTAAAGTTGAGAACAAGCTTGATGGGTTCAGCAACTGAAAAGAAGGTCAGAGGGGCTGGACTGTAGTGAATAAGAGGGAAAAGAGAGGCAGGTTGAAGAGGTAGGCAGGGACCTCTTCATGCAGGGTTTTGTAGCATTTATTTAAGATTCTGGATTTTATCTTGTTTCTAAAGAATGCCACAAACTTTTTGGCCTAAGTAACTAGCAATGAGGGGGAAACAATATTAATGGTATGAGGCCCACACTCTTTATCCCAGACCAGAAGAGACAGAGAAAGTTGAAACAAGAGCCTTAATCATATTCCTAGGAATGAATGCCATCAGGGTTTTGAATTACAGGATCAGCATTCATCTTGGTTATGGGAAAGAGCTCCAGCCTTCAGGAAGGTCTAGCCATAAATATAACGGAGCAATGAAAACTTCAATCTGAGAGAAGTTGGAGAAGTACTTCAGATCCAGAGTAGTGAATGGGAAGTTGTAAATTTTTGGAATAGGGGATACTGATGATATATCATCCCCTGAATAAGTCAATGTAAGAAGACAGAATGAGCCCAAATGCAAAAAATTTGGCCCCTTGGTAGCTAACATTGAAATCCAGGATCCTGGGTCAGATCGATTGTGAAAGAGATAAAAAACAGGAGAGGAAAACTGACTAACCAATGATATTTTGAAGTCCTCACAAATTTGTGGTGCTCATAGTTCTTATGGAACTGCCTATGTTGGCCAGTCGTGGGACAAGATGAAGGCTTCAGGTAGGAAAATCTCTGAGGCTTGAGAAGCTATAAACAGAGACATTAAAATAGGGCAGATAAGAAAGCTGCACTATGAAGTATTGTTTAAAGGAAATGGAACTGACTGAAACCACTATATTCCTAAGTCATACAACCAAATGAATGTTTCTCTTAAACAGTCGTCTTGGGAGCCAGACACTAATTCCAAAAATGCTTTTATTTCTCATGGTGACTTCAGAGCTCTTTTACAAAATGCGTGCATGTACATACCTGCATGAATATCCATGTCCTTCTTTAGTAACATTTCTCTTTCTCTGATCTATGACTGAAGGCTGGTTCTCAAGCTGAACCTACTTAAAAGAATAAATATATGACCCTACTTGTGATTTTTAAAAAATGTTCTTTTAAGTTTTAAGGTATTTTCAAAATAGTTTTGAGCATGACACTGTCCCAGAACATGGGATTCCAAAGTAACTATAGGATTATTTTGTTTTTATTTATAATGAGTTCTTAAAAGTTCATCTGAAAAATTCAGTACCCAAACGCAAATTAATAAACAGTCCTATATAAGCTGGCTTGAAATGATATTTAAAAATGTATTTAAGTACATATATATTTATGTATACATATCTTTATATAATTCTTTTCTTTCATAATTAATGGCATTAATCTAATGGGTAGACAACGCAAAGTATTTGCTCATGTCTAGAATTGTCTTAATTGTATTAAATTTTATCATTTGTATCACACTTTTGTATATCAGTGTGTTAGTCTTTTTTAAGTAAGAAAGGCAGAAAGCAATCAAATGTTTAAATAATTGCATAAACACTGCTGTACAGATAAAGATAGCAGATACTAATTAGCACAGTAAGTTTGGAAAGAGACTGTCCAGAGCTAGTCCATTAGTACCAATTATTGTTGTCACTTTCACATCTCTTCATGATCCAGGATAACTGCTGACACTTGAACTACCATGTCTGAGTTATAGACCAGATAGAATAGATAAGAGATATAAAGAAGTGTCCCTTCTAGAAGTAGATCCTCTATAAGCAGATTTTCCAGAAATCTCCTGTATGTCTACCTATATCTCATTGGCTAGAACTTAGTCATATTATCACAAGCTGGCAAGGGGCCCAGTTAAAACTTGATTTTTAATACTACAGAGATAAACATGGGGCCATGGATATTAGAAAGACATCCAGAAGTCTCTGCCAAGATTCATTTCATTTCCTTAAAGTACTGCTTATGCTGAATTGTCCATCTTCAGTTTCTTTCCATCATCTAGACAGGACCAATAATTTTCTCCATCACATTGCTATTTCTTCTTTCACTTTTGAATGAAACCTGAGTACAGCTTAGGATACCAGCATTTAATTTGCAAAATTATTATATTTGAAGCCTGACTCTTCAGTAAACATCAGTTATTTGAATTAAAAGATTCTAGTTTTTTTTTCTTGCTAAAGGACTTTGTATAATATAACCAAACATCTAGCTCATCAGAGAGAACACCACGGAGAATGCAATTGAAAATGATGTTTTGAAGCTAAAATTGGTTAAATATCAATAAAACTAATTTGCTGTTTAGATCAATTGACCATATATGCATGAGTTTATTTCCAGGACTATTCTATTTTTCTGGAGAGTTATTCACAATAGCTATGATGTGGACATAATCTAAATGTTCATCAACAGATGAAAGGATAAAGAAAATATGATACACACACAAACAGGAATATTATTTGACCATAGAAAAGAAGGAAATCCTTCCATATGCAACAATGTAGAAGAATCTTGAGGACATTATGCAAAGTGAAATGAACTGGTCACAGAGGACAAACCCTGCACGATTCCACTGATACGAGGTGTCTAAAATAGTCAAAGTCGTAGAAGGAGAGAGTAGAATGGTGGTTGCAAGCGCTGGGGAAAGAGGGAATTGAAGAGATGCCTTTCAATGGGTTATGTAAGGTATGTCATTAGTTATGTAAGATAAGTAAGTTTTAAAGATCTGCTGTACAACATTGTGGTTATGTTAACAATTCTGTACTTTCTGTACTGCAGACTTAAAAATTTGCTAAGAAGGTAGATTTCTTGTTATTTATTCTTATCACAATAAAAAAAAGAAATAGCTGGGGCACCTGCCTGGCTCAGTTGGTTAAGCGACTGGATTTGGTTCAGATTATGATTTTGCGATTCATGAGTTCAAGCCCCACATCAGGCTCTGCGTCTTACTCTCTCCCTGCTCCTCCCCTGCTCATGCTCTGTCTCTCTCTTTCTCAATAAAAATAAATAAATAAACATTAAGAAAGAAGAAAGAAAGAAAGAAAGAAAGAAAGAAAGAAAGAAAGAAAGAAAGAAAGAAAGGAAGGAAGGAAGGAAGGAAGGAAGGAAGGAAGGAAGAAAAAGAAGGAAAGAAAGAGCAAAATGCCTGTTAGTATTTGAATTCAGAACTTACTAAGATTTATTTCTAATCATTGTATGTTACTCCCAAAGAGTCAACTACCTATAAATATGATAAATATTTATATATTAATATGTGTTGTGAATTTAAGTTCCCTTCAGAAGTCACATCTTCAAAAGTCTCTTTCTAAATAGGCAATCATAATTAACTTAATATGATAATGGAAAACATCAAACAAAACAGATATTAGAGCAATTAGAAAATAATGAAATAATCTTGTTTTTGAAGTTAATAAAATTTAAGCAAAATAAAATATAAACTTACATTAAAGTTTAGATATACTTTTTGATTTTGAAAATAATGCTGTTTGCTAAAACTACAAAAAGTATGGACATTGTAAAGGAATCTTTATCTAAAATTTTAGTTGCTTAAAACTGGGACCTACGTTCCTATCCCTATAATTTTCCCTTTGGTTCAGATTTTAAGTCTCCTTGTACCTAAAGAAAGTTAGCAAAAGGTCCAGTATTTGGGGTTGAGTACTGAATTGTGTTTTCTGTGGACTTCTAACGCTAATGTGAGCCAAAAATGCTAACATATAATGTCTGGCAATATATGAAATTAGTGACACTACCATGGGAAAAATAACCTAAGCCACATAATATCATGCATTGTAAGGAATCATTAGAAAAGAATTGGTATACTTGTTATCTCAGGAGTTTGTGCTTAATCCCATAAGAGGGCACTGAAATATAAAAGTCTAGTGTCACGTGCAAAATTATAACAGCAAATTACATCCAGCAGCACTAAATTACATTTCTAATCATCAAAAAAAGTGGTAAAATAAAAATCATGGAATAGAAATATGATTTGAATGATTTCTAATGTAATATCCTTTTTAACGTTTCTAGCTGTGCTCTTGGCAAGTTGTAGAGCCTGACTGTTTCCTCATCAATGAAGTGGGGGAAATATACGCCTTGTTGATAGGACCATTGAGTACACATTAAAAGAACCTAGCGCAATAAATGATTCATGGTAAGTGCTCAGTGAATGTTAGTTATTGTTATTATTATTATTTAAATCTTATTTTCCAAAGAATTTTCCCCGACTGTGCAGTAATTGCCTCACAGTCCTTCTTTATACAACTACCTTTTGGTGAACGTAGATTACTTACAAGAATCCAGTTTTTGTGGTAGCAATTATCATTAGTATACAAACAAGACATCTCTGTACTGGCTCATTCTCAATGACTGTATGTGTGTTTTTGAATTTTTTAATGTTTATTTTTGAGAGAAAAAGAGAGGTGAGGAGGAGAAAAGAGAGAGGAAAACAGAGAATCTGAAGCAGGCTCAGTGGGTGGTGACATCAGAGATCCTGATGTGGGGCTCAAACTCATGAACCACAAGATCATAACCTGAGGTGGTCTGATGCTTAACCAATTGAATCACCCAGGGGCGCCTAATTTTTTTAAATTGAAGTATAATTAACATACAATGTTTTATTAGCTTCATTGTACAACATAGTGATTCAACAAAGGTACAGTTATTATTATTATTTAAATCTTACATTAAATCTGTACATTATTCAATACTCACCACAGGATAGTTAGTACCTGACTCCATACAATGTTCTTACAATATTATTGACTATATTTCCTAGGGTATAATTTTCATCTCCATAACTTATTTATTTTATAAGTGAAAGTTTGTGCCTCTTAATCTTCTTTATCTATTTCACCCATTCCCCCATCCACCTCCCCTCTGGCAAGCACCAGTTTGTTGTCTGTATTTAAGAGTGTTTGCTTTGTGTGTGTGATGTTTTAACAGCGAGTTCTACTGCAATTCTATTACTAGTACTGAACTCCAGTGAAGAAGCAGCTGAACCAAAACAAAATAAAATAAAACAAACAAAGAAACCCAAGACACTGCATTCCCTAATAGGATTGCATGATTTCTCTGCAGTGGGCGGGAAATAAATCTCTAGATTAAATGAAGAAAAAATACTAAAGTTTTCTTTTTTCAATTAGCCTTTTCCATAGCATCTGTTCACCATATTACTTAATATTTAACTTGTGTATGATATGTTGGAGTGGCAGTTGTTCATTTTTTATTCATGCAGAAAGTACTTCATAAGATCAGAATCTCTGAACCCAGACTGTCTAACTTCAAATCTCTGACACTCACCAGCTGTTTAACTGGGGGTAAAATACTTAAAATCTCTGGGTGTTGGTTTTCTCATCTATAAAATGAGGATGATAACAATCCCTACTCTACAAGGCTGCAGTGAGGATTAACTAAATTAATATATGTAAAGCACTTAATAGTGTCTGGGCCTGATAACTCTCAACAAATGTTATTCTTACTCTCCATGTGGTAGCTGTTCTACTACCTAGCTTATCTATATAAAATAGCTTGTGAATTTTGGAATATTTTATTTTATTTTCAAGCCAACACAACTTCTGTTATTGTCTTCATAGCACTTAAATTTATTATTAAAGGAACAACCACCTAATGTCATTTTCTAGAAGTTCCTTTACACTAAGGAAGCTACTGTTCGAGTCTAGGAAGCTGTGTCCTCTCCAGCTTGCAAGATATATGAGCAGATCGCTGCTCCTTTCCCAGAGCCCCACACTCCATTCACAATCCAGAGTTAAAGAGACAATGGCCTGACACTTAACTGCAGAGGGCAGGCTCTAATGGTTGGTTGTACTAGATGGGGAAATAATTACACACCATTGTGATTCTAATATTATTCCCACAGAAAAGTCCTGTTAAGCTGTGATTATTATCTTCCTCCGGGGCATTAGGGATGTTCATTCTCTGAGGTTGACTCGACCTTTCTTCTAAGTTTTACATTTATATATTTAACTTTCAACTAGTCGTCTCCATTTAGGTATCCAACAGACATTTCACATTCAATGTGTCGCAAATTAACTCATCATCTTCTCTCTGAAAACACCTTATTGATGCTCAGCTAAGTTTGAAGACTATGAACTTGCAACAAGCCATTAGGCATAGCTATGGACTTTTCTTTAAATGTATTTTATTTAGAAAATACAGATATTTGGCCATGGGTTTTATGTGTTTTATGATATGATGCAGAAATCGATCAATGAATAAACAGAAAAATATAGTGTGGAAATTTAAGTGGTAAGAAACCTAGTACCCAGAAATCAATAGTTCATGGTAACAGTGGAGTCAGATTTACATGTCGATGACATCTGGTAAAATTTTTTATTTGTTTATCTGTTCAATAAGAAAGGTCATATAAAAAAGACATTTGCCTAGATACTGAGTTTATATTTCAAAAACTTTTTTGCATATCCTTTATTCTCTCCATTCTTTGATGGTGTAAATTACCCAGAAGCTAAAACAAAACAAAACAAAACAAAAACTTTAAATAACATTTTAAAATTTCAATTAATTACCACATAAAAGACCAAAAAGTCTGACATTTTCTATCAACACATGGACAGTTAGTTTAAAAAAAAAACCCACAGAAAAAAATAGTAATATTTCAGAAGCTGACAACAGTCATAGACCAAGTCATTCTTTTCTTTTCTTTCTTTTTTTTTTTTGTAAGTGGCAGCAGTGGGTGTAGGCTGCAGCTTTGATGGGCACAGATGCTCCCAGAGGTCTTATCTTCTATGGGAGGACATAAGGACACTCAGGTTCTCCATGTTTCTAATCATAGTCACATATTTACAAAAGAGTTGCTTTTGTAAAAAGAAAACAAAATAGAAGTAAGATAAATGGAAAAAGAAATTAAAATAAATGTAATTTTTAAATGAATGTAGATGTGCTTAGTGGCGACGAGTTTTGTCTCTATGTGTGGTGTGTGTTTAACCTCTCTACTAATGTGAGAGCCAGACAATCAACCCAGTTCTCCTGTACCATTTCCTTTGCAGATGGAAAAAAAATCAAGTCAATTTAAGAGAATTTAGCACTCTCAAAATTTTCAGTAGCTTTGTTTTTTTTAATCATGACTCCTCATATGAGGCAATCAAATCATCACCAACGACATGTCTCCAATGAGGAAACCAGATCAAAGAGGTCAAATAATTCCTCCTTGGTCGCATAACTCTGGAGCAGAGCTTTGGATCAAGATCAGAAAACCTGGCTCCAAGTCTTTCCATATCTTCCACACAAGAATCTTGTGTTTTGGAAGTAACAACATTTGGCCTCATATGAATCACCACCAAAGTGCTTAAAACCTGGAGGGAGATAAGGGTTAGCAAAATTTACATAAATCATATCCTAAGAAAATAGCCACAATTTTGTCAAGCTATCAAATACTTGACAGCTCTTTCTTTCCTCTCAGGATTTTTCCTGTAGGAGTTCACTTTCGGGTTAAGAGTAAAGATTCTAAAGTGATTATACTCATAAAACCTTGTTCTAACTAAGAACTAGTGTCATTAGAATAATTCCAAAAATCCCAGTCAGTGCAATTCTGGTTGAGAACAGAGGATACCTAAACGTGTAAAGTATGCCAGTTGGGTTCAGCGAAACAGGCTTGAGGTAAATTCATGTCCCAGGTCCACCAGAAAATGGCTTCCCTTTGGAATTAGTTGTGCTCCCCACTGCAATCTCAAGGTCTACTGCAATTCCTGACATGATTTTGAGTGAATACTCTGCTCCTGAAGCAGGTCAAGCCTGGGAATGCAGTTCTTGGGGGAATATTTCCTACTTTCCATATCAGATCCCAACATCAAGACTTAGGAGGAAGGTCAGCCCACTTTATGGCCTCTTGGTGTTTAGGTCCATATCCAAATAGCCTAGATGTCTAAGTAATCTAATTGTGTAATAATGCTGTAAAGCAAGCAGCCAGTAAACCTCAAGGATATGCCACAATAAACATTTGTTTTGGTTATGTGTCTATAGGTTGTCTGGATTGTTCTAAGGATTTAAGCTAGTTTCAACAAAGTTCATTCATTCATCTTGCATGGGCGTTCTTGCATAATGAGGGTCTGGATATCCAACCAGTTCTCTCCTTCCAGCAAGCTCATCTTGTTTCTGGCAGGAACATAAAAGAGAAAGAATGAGAGAAGGAGAAAGCAGAGTGATATCTTGAAGCTTAGCCTCAGCACTGACACACTGTCCCTTCTGCCATGTTCAACTAGCCAAAGCAAATTTTAAGTTCTGGCCAGATTTAAGATATATAGAAAGATTCCTCTTTTGTGGTTGGAAAACCTGCAAAATCACATTGCCAGGAATATGGATACAGCAGAGTGGGGATGGAGTGGGGAACTGAGGCCATTTTTGCAATTAATATAGGACATCTGGGAACCTGAAGCCTAACATGTAATGCATGTTCCTTCCAAGAGTGAGTCAGGGCTACAAAGTTGGATCTCCACACTATTCCACAGTAGACCTCTCTAAGATATAACTAGTCTCCTCTCCATTTCATGGTGCCCTCCACATTCTCTCCTCCTTGGCCTTTTTCCCTGGCATAGTCACCCAAAGATGTTACTTGCATACAAGGGCAAAATGAACACCCAGAATGAGAAAGAGGCACAGGCACTGTCTTATCTGGATGGATGCTTAGCAGCCAAAACAGGCACTGATGCTGAATAACCAGCATTGCTTTGTGGTTGCACATCAGTCCTCCATTTCCCATGAGAGAAACTTGTCAGAACTTCTGTCTTAGACCCAAGTTCACTATGCATCGGAAATATCTAAGGCAGAGTTTCTTTTGAATTCTAGGAATATACTCTAGGCAGTCCATTGATAATGTAAAGTTCAGCACAAAATTCTCTATGTGTGTGTGTACATTCTTCTGAAGAGAAGATCTATAATTTCTACCAGATCCTTAAAAAAGAGGCCAGGACTCAGAAAAGGTAAGAACCACTACTTATTTGGGTTAAACTAATAAATAAATCAGCACACTACAACAGAGCAGATGTCACTGTCCAATAGAGTACTTTCACATCCCCTAACAGGATATATAATTGATGTAGTTTTGGGGCATTTTCAGGTCCAAAGGGAGCATCCTTAAGGCAGGTAAATTTGTAAGACTAGATCTCGTACTTCTGAAGAGCTACTTAACCAGAAGAGTTCCGTAAGCCTTAAAAGTATCCCCAGCCTGAGGATGTTTCAAATGATTTCAATTTAACAGGGATTTGAGGATATATAAAGGCAATGCCACCCTTCTTCCCAGAGCTTTATTGTCACTGAGCAGGAAGGCACTGAGAACATCATAGAGAAAAGAAAGAACCCGAAACAACTGGAATCTGCTAATCAGGGAACCACCATCATTTCCATTCTATATGGAGAACTTCCATAATGGTTAAGATCATTGTTACCATAATCACATGCAACCATGGTCCTCCTGTCCCCTATTAACCATATAATAACAAAGGAAATGATAGGGATTTTATGAAGACTGTTATTTACTTCTTCTTAGTCATGAATGAATAATTTCTTCTGGAAACCTGGAGTAGACAAGTCTGTTTGGGTTGAGATCAGATCATACACACTGCTGCCTGGTATTGCTTTTGGAATAAGGACAGAAAATAGAGCAAAGAAAGAAGCATTTTTTGGTGATGAAAAACATTAGCAGAAGGATAGAGGTGCCTTGGAAATTAGTCTGAGAACTTACACAGTCATAAGTAAGTACCGTTTACAAAATGCCACTTGGCACTGGTGTCTAATTTATCTCTCAAGACTCAGAAAGAAGGGGCTTTTAGCATATTCTTAACCTTTTTTTAGAAACCTCATTGAAGGGCAATCACAGGCTCTGCCATTTCTAGACATCGACTAAGCAGTATAAAAACGCTGGTGGGCAACGCTTCTCTCTTCTTTACCTTTTGCAACAGAGTCAGAAGGAGCCATGGTCATTTCTATTTCCCAGGGAGGGTCGCATCAATGACTGGTTCACGCTCACCATCATCACACACATTGTCTTTATTAATAATCTCTTTGATTAATCCTCATGTTTTCCTCCCTCCAAGTAGAGGGTCTTTTCTTTCTATCAAATACTTTAAAATAGTGTCTAAGTCTTTCAATATTAGTAAACCTCTAGGTCAGATGAAATATCTTTTTAAAAATTTTTTAAATGGCTGCAAAAACTTTATTTGCTTAGTTATGACATCCACCAAGATATAACTAGTCTCTTTTTTCTTGATTTTAACCAAATATATTTGTAGCCCATGATGTTTAGAATGAAGCCATTTTCATAAGCTGAAAGTGTATCTTGAGTCTTCTACTTGCTATTTTTTTAGGATATTTTTTTAGCATACATTTATTTTTATTTTTTTTTAATATAACACAATTTATTTTTTTTAACATATGCAATTATTTTCCATCATTTACAATACAGTAGTTACAATGACACTCCAAACAGAAAAGCAAAGTGAAAAATCAAAACACCAACTTCTGTTTCATGTACTTAGACTTACACAGAAATTAGAAGGTTAAGTAACAACTAGTTAATCACCTAATTTCCCAGCTATCTGAAGTGGCAATCGTTATATAGCAGCTTATCTATGATACATTCAAGATACATGATACAATATATTACTTGCCCATAAGCTAAAACACAGCCTGCTTAATACCTTTCCTTAAATTCTACCTCTATACTACAGTATACTTGAGGTCCATGCAAAAAAGTAGCTACCTTTTATGTAGGAAATGGAATTAATTTTTTAAATTTTCTTCATGTCACCAGAAGCAAAATCAAATGCATAAGCGACAGTCACAAAACAGATAAAAGCTTCTAACAAAAGTGGACCGGATGCTTTTGCGACCTTAAACTGAGTCTTCACTAACATTATAGTAAGACCGCAAATATTTTTCTACAAGTAAACAAATCTGCATTCATCTGTCGGGGTGGGTGGGAGGTGGGGAATAGCAGGAGAGAGCATTGGGAAAATGTTTGAACCTAGAAAGGAAGGATGGAAATTTGCAAATACTGCAGTGCACACAGGATACTGTCAGGTGCTTTCCATGCGTGATCTTGTTTTCTGCTCACAGAAAAGCCATTTTACAGAGAGAAAGTATAAGTTCCAAGAACTTAAAGCAAACTGCCTAGAGTCTCGGTTGATGGATTTGAAGGATTTAAACACAGAGATGGTTGAATACACAAACAGCACAAAATCTCTGCTTTACCAGAGTAGCTTTTGAATCCTCAGGCAAAAACAGAGGAAACTAACTAAATCAGGACTACAGGTAAGATTCTTTAATTAGCTTCACTAAAATACATACAGTCGTTTAAAAATGCTGAAAGCTGGATATGAAAAATAAAAGCAAAACCTGCAACATTTCCCTGGAGTCTGTCTGAAGCCCAGAGGATTTTTTTTTGTACTTTTTCACTATGAAGGACAAATTGCCTGTAGGCAAGCATTTATATCTTATTTTGAATCCATCGACAACAGCTTGTCTTTTTACACGTCTGTCCTTGAGAATGTTCTTCAAGCCCCAGCATCTTTTTCAAAATATGTCTCTTAATTTGTAGCTCAAATGCAGAAGCAGAATTTACCCTTGAGAAAACATTTGGAGCCATCTCTTAATTTAGGGCATGAGTCAGAATCCAGCAGAGCCAATCCATGATTCTATAGTATACAATTCACTTTTGGCATCAGACCAGAAAGACAGATGCATAAAAAATAATAAGAAATAATAATTCTTCTAAAATCCCGTAACAGTGAAAAAGAAAAGACCACTTAAAAATTCTTATTATATTTATAGGCATCAATGGATTCAATTACTACACTGTACTGGGAACCTTTAGTATTCCTCCAAACATTTTCAATAATTAAATCATATTTTTTCATGTTGCCTAACATTTGCTGGCACCAACAGCGCACTAATCTCCATGGAGGGCCAAAGAAATTGAGGATAATGATCTCCTACTGCCAATCCACAGGAAGGCTTGCAAGTTTTACTGTAATGCATTGTAAGACGTCAATTGCACAGTCACCGTCACCAAACAGCTTGAAGTGATAACTGTAACAAAGAAGATGAAATTAGGAAAAAATGTGTGGATGAATGTATAGCTCTGAATCTAAGCCATGACAACTCTGGCCCAAACACAGAGTGGGGAAAAGCAGTCTAAGAGTAGAGCTTTTCACAAAGAATTAGAGGTATTTTATTTTAAGTTTAAAATTAAATACTGTAATAAGAAAACTCTCAGAAAAGCAAATGCTATTTCAAGTTCTATCAATAAATGGATAGGCTTAAAATAAGTGACAGTTCGACCTATTGTTGAGTGGCCCACCTGCTAAATGCGCTGTTCCTTGGAAGAAGACAGGGACAGTTGGAAAATTCCCAAATGGGGGATGAGGAAAGGAAATACAAATGCTTAATTTAGTTTATGTGAGTGGATTTCACATGAAAATAGAGGACCACTGTCTTCACATGTTTCACAGGAGGTCATCTAGAAAGGGGACCAAAATGATTTTCCTTGGCTTTGGCAAGCAAAACAAGGCCCTGACTATAGAAATAGTCAGGATCATTTTGACTCAAAGTAAGGAAAAGTTTCTAACATTAGTCATAAAAGTGGTAAAATTACCCCCAAAGCACTGTCTTGGGTTTCTGGTGCTAAAGGAGACATGGTAAGAAAGGATGCCATGTCCAGTGAGAAGCTGCTTCTGGAATGACGTCCGTGTTCCTACACTCTGTAGAGGACTGACTAGGTATCTTCACAAAAATAAACTAAGGGGGAAAATAATACTTTTTTTTTACAAATATAACTTAAAAATGAGGATCTGTATGGGAATTGATCCTCAATTAAAATACAAATATCCTATGACAGATGTCTTCATGGTATTCTGAAAGTTCTCTTTGGTTCCAGGTTTATTTGCTTATCTTTTAATGAATTTTGATGTTCTTTTTGAGGATAATTCTGAAACTACAAACTGATGTTCTGCCTCACTCATTCCTTTGCCTTGGTAAAATACTTTAGTAGTAGTGGGTAGGGTTAATTGAACAACCATAATCTCTTTTTAGACACATACGCACCCAACCCTTTGTAACTGAGTAACCCCAACCACTCTGGATTTTTCTCTTTGACAAGTCTTGTATGATATCTGAAAGTCAACATTATCAACTCCTCCTGAGTCTACGTAATGGGGCTGACTCTCTAGGGATAGAGATTAAGGGTATCCTTTCCTCTTCCCTCAAAAGCTAATTAATACCAACACAATGTCATCAAAATGTAGTTCTAAAGTAAATCAGGGGCACCTGGGTGGCTCAGTCGGTTAAGCGTCCAACTTCGGCTCAGGTCATGATCTCACAGTTCATGGGTTCAAGCCCCACATTGGGTTGTGTGCTGACATCTCAGAGCCTGGGCCCTGTTTCAGTGTCTTCCTCTCTCTCTCTGCCTCTCCCTTATTCGCACTCTGTCTCTCTCTGTCTCAAAACTAATAACATTAAAAAAAATTTTTTTTAATAAAGTAAATCATGCAATTCTGGATTACTTAAAAGTTCACTATGGGTGTATCCACTCTGGGAGCTATAAATAATAACAAACCTTTATTTTGAAGAGAGTCTGTTACAGAACCATAAGTGCATTCATGAACAGAGGCATAATTATAAACAACATCAGTAGAAAAATATGCGTGAAAATGGTCTGAGACATTTATAGACAAAGATAGAGGACATTTCCAGAAAATAGTGGTTCTCCACAATTACCTTTTGTACTTCTCTAAGATTGAAGAATACGACTATATGCCTGCCCATTATTGAGACTTCCAGAATGCATTTATTTCACTAGGACTACAGCCTCCTTGTGCCATTCTTTCTATATATTCTTAAGTGTTATAAATTTCTCCTTTCTTTCTTCTTTTCTTTTCTTCTCTTTTTCCCTCTACCTGTCCCTCCTTCAACCACCATTTTCTTCAATGACAATCAATGGCTATTTCTCTGGCTTGTTTAGGCAACCTGTGTAGAAAAATAAGAGCTAGGTCCACTTATTTTTCAAAAACAAGTGACATTCAAAGATCCTGGAGAAGTTGTTGATACATTATATTCAGTTATTCTAATAATTTACATACACATATTTTAACTAAAACTGGGATGAAAATTAATGAATACTGTTTCAGCAAAACTGTATCTGCTTTCAACAGGCGAGGAAACATTGTTAATTAATTAATTTACTTATTTATTTTTATGAAAACGAAAGCCTGGGGCTCCTGGGTGACTCAGTCTGTTAAGCCACCAACTGCAGCTCAGGTCATGATCTCACTGTTCCTGGGTTGAGCCCCATATTGAGCTCTGCACTAACAGTGAGGAACCTTCTTGGGATTCTTTCTCTCTCTGTCTCTGTCTGCCCCTCTCCAACTTGAGCTTTCTCTCTCTTTCTTGAGATAAATAAATAAACGAAAGAAAGAAAGAAAGAAAGAAAGAAAGAAAGAAAGAAAGAAAGAAAGAAAGAAAGAAAGGAAGGAAGGAAGGAAGGAAGGAAGGAAGGAAGGAAGGAAGGAAGGAAAGAAGGAAGGAAAGAAAAGAAAGAGGGGAAGGAAAGGGAAGGAAAGGGAATAGAAGGGAAAGGGAAAGGGAAAGAGAAGAGAAGAGAGAAGAGAAGAGAAGAGAAGCCGAGCCTAATAGCAGGTCCCAGGTCTCCATTCCCTCCAGCCCCAGGGTCTTCTGCACTGTTACCACCATGCTAGCCGCAGACATTAGATTACCAGCCGGGAGCATGGCCTGCTGATCATAGCTTTCTCCTTGTCAATTTGAGTGTTGAAACAACTTCTGAGGACAGTGACTTTCAAAAATAAAGTCGGTGACAAAGGAAAGGAACTGTGCTCAGAAAAGCTACTATCTGCAAAATTAAATTCTCCTGGGAACAAGTCAGAGGAACCTTCCCCGAGATTAAAAATAATAATAATAAACAAGGAACCAACAAATTAGTTTCAAGACAACTGACACTTCTTCATTCCCACAGGTTTCACAAGTGCTAGGCTGAGAGTAAAAGCTTGTAATTTTGGGACCAGTTCTCCACAGGAGAGACTAAACACAATTACAAATGATTAAACTATATACACAGAATCCACTTCTTTGTTTAAAAATATGTGTATTCAAAGCAGTGGGAAAGCTAGCAAGAGAGAAATAGTCTGTCTTGAAAGCCTCCCAGAAGAATGTAAACAGTGCAGAAAGAGAGCTACTTACCAATCTAATTTAGAACTTAAAGGTGTCTTAAAACTATTTAATCCACACTTTTATTTTTCAGATATGGAATTAAAGAGAGGTTGTAAAAAAAAAAAAAACAAGGTTGCAAAATTCACACAGGGAAAAACCACACTGAAACTCGGAGATCTTGACTTATTCAGAGTTCTGTCTATCCAGCAAACATTCTCTTCTGTAAGCCCTTATTCAGGCCCTAACACATGGATGACAGGTGCTGACTTTGGGTGCCACATAAATGTTCACCCAAACAGCTTATGTTATAAAAGGAGGTATACAATATAAAGAGATTTTTCTAACACACAATATAAAGAGTTATGTGCCATAAAGGAAAAAAAATATAAGTTCTACTTTATTAAACATGGCCTTTGTGAACTAGCAAATAGTCAGCAAGTTTATAAACAAAGATCATGATCTGACAAGTTTGTTGTTGATGATGATAGTATTAAAATATATTTTAAAAAATCAGTATCCTATGGTGCTATGAAAGCTACTTTTGACTACAAATTATTGGGCCATACTCTTTCCTTTACCTTTAAAAATTATTTATTTTCCTTTTATCTTACTTTTTGACCTCACAATACATTAATGTTATGATTATGAATAAATTTGTAGAATGATTTTTATTTTTCTTGATATTGTTCTGATACAGCCCCATTGAAAAGTGATTCTGATAAAACAATTATGAGACTCCTAAAACGATTCATTGCTCTTGAAAGCCAAAAACAGTGCAGTACATTTCTTCCAACTAAAAATTAGTTAAGTTAGTAATATAATACACTCTAAATTTATTTAGTAGATCATAAAAAATTAGGCCAACACTCACTATTCAATGAGAATATAAAGGAGAATATATTAAGTAAATGTTGTCTTTGAAATGAATCTATTCATGTTACATTTTGCATATAAGTTTTACTCTGATTGGCTCTTACATTGTCCATGAAAGTCTTTTCCTTGGGGGGTGGGGGGGAGTCAAAATGTGAACTTATTAAAATCACTTATGTTAATTGCTTTCTTTTCTTATTGAAAAGAAATAGTGGAGATAGGAAATCTCCATAGTTTCATTACAATATAAATTCCTTCAACAATAAATCCCATATTTAATTTTGTAAACATTTCAAAAACTATGAGAAAATTAGTTCTTCATTTCTTTCTCTTCCTATTATCAACAATATGTTTCTTACTCTTTTCCTTCCTGTTGTCACAAATTATCACCGTCAGTTTTCCTAAAAGCTCAAGCCCCTAGAAAATCCTGTTTGTTGTAAAGCATTTCCCTAAAATAGATCCTTTTCACATATGAGCTTTATAAATGAAAATGATTCTTGTTTGTATCGATGAAGACAACCTTTATGTCCCCCATTATATAGAGTGGCAAGCCATTCCAGGATACTTATAATATCCTACTAATCCAAAATCTGAAAACCACACACACACACACACACAATAAAAAAAGAAGAAATATTTGGAAGAAAACAACAAAAAAAAATAACTAAAAGCAACTTAAAAATAATACCTACAAAAGATCTTTCTTTTATTTTCTTTATTATATTTTTTAATGTTTACTTTTGAGAGAGAGACAGAGACAGAGTGTGAGCAGGGAAGGGGCAGGGAGAAAGGGAAACACAGAATCCAAAGCAAGCTCCAGGATCTGAGCTCTAAGCACAGAGCCCAGTGCTGGGCTTGAACTCACAAACTGTGAGATCATGACCTGAATTGAAGTCAGATGCTTAACCAGCTGAGCCACTCTGGCACCCCGAAAGATCTTTCTTTTAAATTCAGTCTCCTCATCTTTGTTACACAAACCATAACTGAATTAGGAAAAAAACAGCCAATCTAAGTTTTCAAAGTAGGGTAGAAAAAATGAGAAATTTTCTGGTTGCTGTCTGTAGGTTAGAGGTCAAAAGCCTATTTTAAGACTTTCTCGTTTTGCAGTTTCTGTGAAACTATCTGAGACTCTGCAGCCTGAATTAATAAGACTAGATAAAGTGCAAATATAAAGCAGATGCTTTTAAAATATGTCTGAAAAAAACTTAATGGTATTTTTTTCCAGTTTTAATGAGAGTTAATTCACATACATCATTGTGTAACTTTCAGGCACATAATAGGATGGTTGATTTACATTTATTGTAAAATGATGACCACAGAAGGTTCAGCTAACATCCATTTTCTCATATAGATACAATAAAAAGAAAAACAAAAGGGAAAAAATATTCTTCTTGTGAAATCATACGATCTACTGTCTTAACTTTCCTATATAGTAGCCCTCCCTCCCTGTGCCTTATTTGAAGTTTCACTTCCCATGGTTTTGGTTACCCTCAGTTAACTGCTGTGGGGAAGCAGATGATCCTGCTTCTGACACACACTCCGAAGGTCCATAGTAGCCTCAGGCTCCATCACGATGTGTTTCATCTCATCCCCTATGCGTGTGACATCTTGGGGACGCCACTCCCTAATGGCACTTGTTTAATGGTACCTATAAAAGCCTTTTTTTTTATATTGACCTTTTCCAGTTTAGTATACTGAATGTTATTATACACTATGAATCATAAACATGGAGAAACAATTTCATCTCCCTTAATTCCTGGGTTAGTATTCTAGGGCTGCCAGAAAAAAAGTACCACAAACTGGGTGGCTTAAGCAATCGAAATGTATTGTCTCAGAGTTCTAGAGGCTAGAAGTTCAAGATCAGGTGTCAGCAGGGCTGGTCCCTTGTAAGTAAAAATTTATTCTGTGTCTCTTGCCTACCTTGTGGTGGTTTGCTGGCTATCTTTGACTTTCTTTGGTTCAAACAAGCATTGCCCAGATTCCTGCCTTCATCTTCACATGAACTTCTTGTGTGCATGTGTCTTTCCAAATTTATCTATTTAATAAGGTCACAGTCATATTGGATTAGGGGCCCATACTCAAGTATGATTTCAGTTTAACTTTACTAATGACATTTGTAAAAGAACTATCTATTTCCATATCAGGTTACTTTCAAGGTACTGAGGTTTGGGACTTAATGCATAAATGTGGGGCAGGAGGGCCAGTTCAATCCCTAATAATTTCCAACGGACAAGGAGGGAAGCATGAAATCTACTCCTGTAACATAAAAATAATAGTTTGCTATCATGCCCGCCCCAGCCAGCGGGGCGGTGATCCTTGCGGGTCGGTTCCTGAGGGAGGGAGAGAGAATAGGGCAGGAAGGAGACACAGAGTAGAGGCAGACAAGCGTTTCGATCAAGCCGCTCTGCTTCTTTATTGAGAGACCACTCATGTCTTATAAAGAGTAGAAGGAGGGCAGCTGACGTGAGTCAGTTGCTAGGAAACAAGGGCGAGGACTGCAGCGTCAGCACACCACCCGAGAGGCTAACGAGAAAGGCTTGGGAGGTAAACAAGAAGGCCTCAGCTGAAGGTGATAATGCAGCTCTTGCTGTGCTGGGAGTGATACCGCAGCTCAGCTGTGCGGGAGGCTGATCTTGCAGGTCAAGGCACATGTCTTTTCTTCTGGCAGCTCTTCTGGCAGCTCCCCACAGTTTGCTATTTAATCTCAGCTGAAATTCCTGTCAAATGATCATGTTTGCAATGCAGAAGCCAAAATAATGAAATGTACTCCGTTATCTAAAGAAACTTAGGTTTTGATATTGATTGTATGCAATTGATTAGAAGGTTAAATAAATGGCTAATAAATCTGTTTGAAGATTTCACTATATTTGTGGGGTTGTTTAGGTGGCTTAGCTGGTTGATATTCTGACTCTTGATTTTTGCTCAGGTCATGATCCCAGGTTTGTGATTCGAGCTTTGTGTGAGGCTCCTCACTGGGCATAGAACCTGCTTAAGATTCCCTCTGTCTCTGTCTCTGTCTCTGTCTCTCCAGCACCTGGGTGGCTGAGTCTGTTAAGTGTCTGACTTTGGCTCAGGTCATGATCTTGTGGTTTGTGAGTTCAAGCCCCACATCCGGCTCTGTGCTGACAGCTTAGATCCTGGAACCTGCTTGGGATTCTTTCTTTCCTTCTCTCTCTCTCTCTCTCTCTGTACCCTACCCCCACTTCATGTAAATAAATGAGAACTTAAAATAAATAAATACATAAATAAATAAATGTTAAAAAAAAAAAAAGGATTCTCTGTCTCCCTCTCCCCTTTCTGTGCTCATCCACACTCTCTCTGTCTCTCAAAAATTTAATTACTTTATAAAAAATTTTTAAATACATATCTTTTAATTTGTATATAATTTTTTTCCAAAACTTTTCCTCTGTTTTCAATCTTATTCTTATTCTCTTTTCTCTTTTTAAATTTAGATATTATTTAGCTAGTTACAGTATAGAGTTTTAATGCTAAGTATATTCATAAAGTGTTCAGTGCAGTTAGGTCTTGATTTATTATTGTTTTATTAAATTAATAAAGGAAGAAAACTCATTTTTTGTAACATGTACAAAAACTGTTTTGCTAAAGTTTATTTATCAAATTAAAAGTTAGCACCTAGTACAATTTAAAAATATGCATACCAGCTAAATACACTTTGGGAAATCCCTTCTTAAAGAATCAAACTGCTTATAAAGAGTTTACCACAATATAATTTATAATAGCAAAAATCGGGAAAATGTGAATTGCTATTTAAAATGGAAAGTATCATCAAATAAAAAAGTGGATAAATGAAAAATTCACCTAGTCTCTCCTTTTTCAAGACTTAAATCATTTGGTTCAGTTTCTATCTGCTTTTAGTTCCTCTCCAGTGCTTAACAGATCATTGTTTTTTAAATATAGCTTATAATTATGAACTTTAGGATATTTAGGATATGATTTTTAGGATATTTTTAGGATATTAATCTTCTATCATCTATTATTAAGAGAACTTGATAATACTTTTTTGTGTTTATTTTGTTTTTTGTCTTTTGTTTTTATTTTTGTTTCTGAAGTATAATTGAAATATAAAATTATATCTCACATATACTATATTATATGTCACTAACCCATATATGTATGTAGGATATACACACACACACACACCTTGCCCCAGGGGCTTAAATCACTCTAAGCATTTAAATTAATCTTACAGAGCCAAAATTCCTTGAGTAACAATGAATCTTTTTCTTCACTTTATATAGAGAACAAATTCAATATAAATGTTATGCTTTATTCCTCTAAACAAAATCATAAAACAACAGCATATGAAAGCATATCCCACTGGGAAACAAACTCTCAGGCATGTGTGTGAGCTGTAAACTGGTGCAAACCTGAAAGACAGTCTGGCAGTGCTTGGTGTTCCCAGTGATCTAGCCTACTGATTCAGCGATGTAAAAGTCTCAAAAATACTCATGACTATTGTGGTCACTGACCTGGTAGCTGAGAAATAAAGCACTGCTGAGAATGCACAAACACCGTTCATGGTGGTAGTGTTTTAGATGTAAAAAAGTGCTCATTACTAAATGAATTAAGGCAAATGTGGTAGACATACATTATGATTTATAGGCAGTGGTTAGAACCAGTAAATCTGGTGTACATACATAAAAATGCATATATATTTTTTATTTTATAGTTTATTGTCAAGTTGGTTTCCATATAACACCCAATGCTCATCCCAACAGTGCCCTCCTCCATGCCCATCACTCTGCTTCCCCTCCACCCCTCCCCCATCAGCCCTCAGTTTGTTCTCAGTATTCAAGAGTCTCTCATGGTTTGCCTCCCTCTTTTTCCCTATTTCCTCCTTCCCCTCCCCCATGGTCCTCTGTTAAGTTTCTCCTGTTCCACTTATGAGTGAAAACATATGGTATCTATGTCCTTCTCCACCTGACTTATTTCACTTAGCATGACACCCTCGAGGTCCATACACGTTGCTACAAATGGTCAGATTTCATTCTTTCTCATTGCCATGTAGTATTACACTGTATCTGTAGACCACATTTTCTTGATCCGTTCATTAGTTGATGGACATTTAGGCTTTTTCCATGTTTTGGCTATTGTTGAAAGTGCTGCTATGAACATTGGGGTACATGTGCCCCTAAGCATCAGCACTTCTCTATCCCTTGGGTAAATCCCTAGCAGTGCTATTGCTGGGTCATAGCGGAGTTCTGTTGACAGTTTTTTGAGGAACCTCCACACTGTTTTCCAGAGCGGCTGCACCAGTTTACATTCCCACCAACAGTGTAGGAGGGTGCCCGTCTCTCCACATCCTTACCAGCATCTATAGTCTCCTGATTTGTTCATTTTAGCCATTCTGACCGGCTTGAGGTGGTATCTCAGTGTGGTTTTGATTTGTGTTTCCCAGATGATGAGTGACGAGTGACACTGAGCATCATTTCATGTGTCTGTAGGCCATCTGGATGTCCATTTTGGGGAAGTGTCTATTCATGTCTTCTGCCCATTTATTCACTAAATTTTTTGTTTTTTGGGTGTTTTCCATGCCTTTTTCAAGCCCAATGATTAATTTATGACAATTGTTCTAAATTCTTGTTCAGTTATGTTGCTTATATCTGTTTTGACCAATTCTGTAGCTGTGATTTCTTCCTGGAGTTTCTTTAGAGGAGAGTTCTTCCATTTTATGTTTTGGCTAGCTTTCTGTCTCTTGTAAGTTTTAAAAGTTTGTTATGCAGTCTGCATCTGTGAGTTCTGCTATATTAAAAAAAGGCTTGTTGACTGTCCATGGCCTGTCCGTTCAGGAGGTGTTCTTTTAATGGTGTCCCTTGGTCTCTCTTGTTGTGCCTTTGGTTAATTTATTTCCTCACTTATAGTGATATTTGGGATTCTCCACCATGTGTACTTTGGCTTGTTCTTGAGGTAGCCCTGAAAAGGAAAACAGACAGACAAACACACAGGCAACAAAAGCATGCAAACGCACAGAAAAAATCAAACAAGCAAACCAAAAGGGGAAAAAGGGGGAGGGGGAATAAAAACAACAAAAGACAAAGGATAAAAGCATAAAACCAGAAATCCCAGCTACAAATAAAGAGCAGGGTGGAGGCAGTGCTGATGGAAGAGCATATACAAAGAGAAATGAGAGGGGTGGGGACAAAGGGAAATTGAACATTGACCAGGGAGAGAGACCAAAAGGCTTAATTTAGAGAGAGAAAGAGAATATGATAGTAAGTGAGGAGAAAAGAATGAAGATAACGTTACCCAAAGAAACTATATAGTCTGGTTATTCCAGAGAGAGAAAGAAAGGAAGGTAGCAACGGATGGGAGAGATATGAATGAGATAAGGGAAAATATATCTGAATAGCCAGAAGTGATCCAGAGTTAATCATAGCAATCCATCAATGTTGGTCTTGCCCAGAGCTCTGGTTAAAAAAAAAAAAAAAAAAAAAAAGGCAGCTCTCTAATGTGGATGGGCGTGGTTTGGTGTAGGCAGGTCTTGCCTCCTCTGCCTGTCCCGCAGCTGCTCCCTGAGGCCACGCCTTGTTGGTTGTGGGGAGAAAAATGGCAGCGCCCCAGTCCCTTATCAAACCAAGCATTGCAGATCACTCTTTTGGGTCCGATCTCCTTATGCCACAGGCATAGCCGAAGTGGGCTGCATGCATTCTATGTCTCAGACTCTTGGGGTTCAGTGTCCAATGGCTTCAGCCCTTCTTTGAGAGTTGCAGGTGGGTGAGAAGTAAGGAGCTCCCTACTTCTCTGCCATCTTGCCCTTCCCCCAAAATGCATAGATATTTTAAACAGAGTTGAATGAACAGCTGATGAAAGTGAGATTGATAGTTATTGGGCAATAATATTTATAAACAATAAATACTTGGTAAGTCAAATTCATCGAGTATAGTACCAGATAGGCACAAAACAAAGACTATTTTTAAACAATACATATGTATTTAAAGATATGTATATCAGGCCAGAAGAGTAGGTATCGATGGAGAATGGAAATGCAGTTGAGACCTTGAATTAAGAATGGACCAAGAGAGGGATGCCTGGGTGGCTCAGTTGGTTGAGCATCCAACTTCAGCTCAGGTCATGTGCTCACAGTTCATGGGTTCGAGCCCCACATCGGGCTCTGTGCAGACCACTAGCTCGGAGCCTAGAGCCTGCTTCAGAGTCTGTGTGTCTCTCTCTCTCTCTACTCCTCCCCTATTCACACTCTGTCTCTCTATGTCTCTCAAAAATAAATAAATGTAAAAAAGATTTTAAAGAATGGTCCAAGAGAAATAAATTGACTTCATAGGGACCAATGATACCAATAGTTTAACAAACAAACGGGTAGGCTCACTTAACTCTGCCATTAAATATATTTAAAGCAATCCTTTTTAAAAAAATAAAAGTTTATTTATTTGTTTTGAGGAGAGAGAGAGTGCAAGCAGGGAAGGGGCAGAGAGAGAGGGAGATAGAAAGAATCCCAAGCAGGCTCCTCACTGTCACCACAGAGCCCAATGTGGAGCTCAAACTCACGACTGTGAGATTATGACACGAGTCAAAATCAAGAGTCAGATGCTTAACTGACTGAGCCACCCGGGCTCCTCTGATTATTAGTTTTACTTCATTCTTTGTTGGATCCTGGTTATGCAATTTCCTCACAGTTACAGGGGCATAAGGAAACGATTTATTTTGGGTGTATAGATAGCTTTTTCACATTTAGGTACAATTAACATTTTTGTTTGCTTGATTTTTAATGGTAGGAATTCATGGCCTAATATTATTTCCTGCGTGAATAAACAGTGGCCCCAGCATGCAACAGTCCATTCATCACATACTTGGTAATGTCACTTATTTCATATGTGAAATTTTTATGAATTTCTATGTCTGTTTTTAGAAGGTTTATAGTCTGCTTCATCTTTCTATTGATTTATCCTTACACCAATAATACATTATTTCAATCCCTAGAGCTTTATAAAAGTTCTTACTATCTTTTGGAGCAAGCACTTTCATTCATCTATTAAAGAATTATGCCATGTATTTTTAGGTATTTTTGTCTAATATACATTTTAGATTAAACAGTATTTTTTAATGAAAAAACATTTATTTAGGGGTTTTATTGAAACTTCATTCAGTGTTTAAATTCATTTGAGGTAGACCAGATATCTTTGTGATTTTCATATTAACTGTCTAAGAATATGGTATGCCTTCCCATTTATTCAGGTCTCATTTATGTCCCACAACTATTTTTTTAATGTTTATTTATTTTTTAGAGGAAGGGAGGGGCCAAGAGAGAGGGGAGACACAGAATCCAAAGTAGGCTCCAGGCTCTGAGCTGTCAGTACAGAGCCCGATGTGGGGCTTGAGATCATGACCTGAGGCAAGTCAAGAGGCTTAACTAACTGAACCACCCAGGTGCCCCTCCTATGACTATTTTTTTTAAATCTCCCAATATCTAACAGATGTATTCTTAGATAACTTATTATGTGGCATAATTAATGGAATAATTTTTTTCCCTAACATTATCTTAGGGTATGGAAAAATACACAGTTTTCTATATTTTCTTGAATCTATGGACTCTGCTGAAGTTTGTCATTAGCTTAAATAGTTTAATATTTTCTTGGATTTTCTATGTATATAGTTATATTTTCTGCTGTTAAAATGAGTGTTTTCTTTCTTTTAAAAGACTCCATTTCTGGTATTGTTGGGAGCTATTTGAACTTACCGATGGAGTGAAAATTCCTGGTGAGGGTTTGGCAAGTTTGCAGGGTCTCTTGCCCCCAGACAGCTCCCAAAATCTACCCTCTTGAAACTTTTCATTTCTGCTTGGGAACCAAACCTCAGAGTGCTTTGCTGATTAGTGTCAGGAGCAGCCTGTCCCCCTGCCCTGTCCCTGAGGCATGATTGCACCTGGTCAGGGAAAAGATGAGTAAACTAGATACACCCTAATGCAACATACAATTTTTCCCTAAGCAATTAACTGATAACTGACCACCTTCTGGCCTGGATGCCTTTGTGAAAGCCACTATTGCAATAAAATGTATCACTCATCTTTGGGACTGTGAGAGCAGGCATTATGTCTCCTGAGGATCAGTTTTTCTGGGAACTTTCTCTTAGGGTTATAAACAGCCTAATGACCCTTACTCATAAAAAACTGACCTTTACTAAACAATGCTATTTGCTTCTTAGTTAAAGGTTGCTTCCTTAAGGCTAGACCTGAGGTTTTGTAAGAATACCTATGACATCATGAGTGCCTGTAGCTAAGATTTTTATGACAATCATTACTGTTGGAATTGTAACTTCTGCAGAACCCATGTCCTGGAAAATTGTAAAACTTATCTATGAGAAATCATTTACTGCTCTTTCTGGTCCTGGTACCTTTTTCTATAAATAAAGCTTGAGAACCAGACAGGGCAGAGATGCCTGCCAGAATGGTAGAGACACCTGCCAGGTGGGCAGGGGTGCCTGCCTGGTGATCAGAATGAAACTCAAGGCTCTCTCACTCTCTCTTGCCTACACTGTCATCCTTCAGGGGAACCCTGGACCTGGTGGAGCTGAACTCTGGCAAGTGGCACCTGAATATTAAAAATGCACACTCTAACTGTCTGGGTTTATTTCCAAATTTGCTGCTTTCAAACCGTGTGAATGTGGGAAATTTATATAATTCCCTCATGCTCCAGCTTTCTCATTTACAAGATGAGGAAAATAATAATACCTATCTCCTGGGGTTGTGGTGTGGAATATACAAGTTAATATATGTAAAACTCCTAGAAAAGAGTCTGATACATGGTGAGCACTAAAATAAAATTGATTGTTACTGAATTGGCTTGGACCCTTAAAATAATGGTGAGTAGAGGTTTTGTAGTAGCAGAATACTTGTCTTCAATCCGATTTTAATGTATTTTAATGTCTAATAAAATTTCACTATTAAGATTTTATTCGCATCTTTTTTCATAGATATCTGGCAAACTGCAAAAATGTCTTTTAATTCTCCACCCAATATAACTTTGAAGTTCCTTCAATCAGGATGTGGAGTTGATATCCTTACCTGTTAAATCAGGACAAACCTAGGGGCACCTGGGTGGCTCAGCTGGTTAGGCATCTCACTTCGGCTCAGGTCATGATCTCACCGTTCGTGTGTTCGAGCCCCACGTCGGGCTCTGTGCTGACAGCTAGCTCAGAGCCTGGAGCCTGCTTCTGATTCTGTGTCTCCCTCTCTCTCTGACCCTCCCCTGCTCATACTGTCTCTTTCTGTCTCTCAAAAATAAACATAAAAAAAAAGACAAGTGGTTATTCATGTGCACTGGAGACAAGGCTTTGAGGCTGAGGCCCCCATAAACCAACGAACCTGAAAGCTGACTGCAGATGCATAAGTAAGCTCAGCCCAAACCAGAACACTGATCAGCTGTGCTCTGCCAGGTGTGTAACTCAGAGAATTGTGAGGTAGGACTGGCCGAGGGTCTCCGGTGCCCACTCAGTGCTTCACATGCCCAGCCATGTGGCTGGGACCCCAGCAGGTTCAGAACCATAGCTCTCCCAAGGGACTTGAGCTTGCATGACTCCTAAGAAATAAATGAATTAGTGAAAGAATGAATGAATAAAATACATAAATAAATAAATTTAGTGAACAGATGACTAGGTAAATCTAGGTAAACAGATGACTATTGTGGTATGCCACTACGTTTTGTGCCTAATTGGCACAATATTCCTAATTTTATCACTTAACATTTTTACCATAAAGACTCTAGCATGGCATAAATATAAATATCCATTATAAAACACTCTACTTCAAAAATTATGAATATTATGCCATTTCTGTTTCATCTACCCAATACTCTTAGCAATTTTTAATGGAATATTTTAAAACATTTTAAAGTAAATTCCAGACAAGCTACCATTTCAATTATATATACCTACATATATTTTATATCTTTCACCAATAAGGATTTTAAAAAATTTACTAGACCACTACCTCATTCAACAACATTAAAAATAAATTCTTGGTTTTGTACTTACTTAATGTTTAATCTTTCTTGACTGACCTGGAAATATGTTTTAAAGATATTTGCGCAAATTAGAATCTAAGTAAGTTCTACAGATTGTACTTGGTTGTCTCTTAAGATTCTCTCTTTTTTTCCTCTCTCTCTCAAGACACCTTTAATCTTAACCATGCCCCCAACTGTGCAAATACTGTTAAGTAAACTGGGTCACTTATTATGGAGAAAATCCTGCATTCTAGACCTGGAAGATTGTATTTTCATGGTGTCATTTAATATGTTTCTCTATTTTTTGCATTTCCTGTAAACTCTTTTCAGAATATTGAACTCAATTTTTAACCATCTTCTGTAAGAGTGCCATTGAACATTTAATTATACTTGAAGAAAATGTTTTCATAAGTATTCAAAGACAGCACAGATGTTTTTTTCAGATTCGCTAGACTTTTTTTCAGCTAAACAGTCCATGAATGTCTTTCTAGAACTTATTATATAAAAAAAGATAATTTGAGAATGACCTCAAATTGTGGGAAATCATGCTTTAAAAATAAGTTGACTTATCACTTCAACTAGAATGCTCCATTTATATTGGCCAAGAATGTTTTTGATAACATTCACTTAAAACAGAGAAAGACTCTACTGAAGGAAAGGAAAATAAAAGTTCATTATACTGCAGTGACATTTTTGATAATATGGACATATATTTATTTTTTCTGAGTTAACTGTCAAAGATATTAGCCCAAAGTTAAAATGTGACTATCATACAAAATCAAACCATTTCATTTGTTTATAAATTAAATTCTTCTTTTCCAAAAACCTGTAAGAATTAAGATTTTCATTAGGTGATCGATTTCCTTATAGTAGTTTAGGATTTACTAGAAGAGAAAGAAACACTCTGTAGAAAATTTAACAATAATATATCACATATTTTGCCAGAGTAAAATTCTGCAGGACAGCTCAGTGAAGTGGGCCAAAATCACATTTTGTTGCTGTTATTTGCCTGAATTGTCCCAGAATAGGGGACACATAGAGTTTTGTGATAAACATTTATGTAATTTTTGACATTGAAGACCAAAAAATGGTACAAAAGCCAAGAGAAAAGTTTTGTTTGGCCAGTGCTATCCTGGGTACTTAAATCCACACATATCCTCAAAAATGCAGAGAACGCGCACACACACACACACACACACACACACATGCACACTCCTCTTTGGCTCTCTGCTTTCCAACAACACTGTTAAGCAGATATGCTTTAGATGAATATACTAAATGATTGTGAGTTACTTAGATGACTCATTTCATATTCACCTTGAAATACATTAAATCTCAAGCATGAAAGATTGGAATGAGTTTCAGCGTATCTCCAATATAGTCCAGGATCCTGAACTGTGTTTTTATACCGTGTGCGATGTGGCCTGAAAAAAAATGCTGCTTGCCCGTAAATTCTTCCATATGCACGCCGGAAAGAAACATGCAGCTGACTAAGCATTTCCACTAGCTTTTCTCAGAAATTAAAGACCTTACCATTTCTATAATCTAATTATTTTGTTGGCTTTTCTGAGTATTACTATAGACATTTATTTTTTAAAGAAAAACATAATGGAAAAAAATTTTATGCATTCACTGGAAATTAAAAAAATTAAGAAACGTCTTGGTTTTTATATTTTTCACCCATTTTTTGACAGTACCTGCCTCATTTTATTGTCTGCTTTTAAAAAATAATGTAAACAGATTTCAAATGAATACATGAAAAACAATTCTAATAAAATGATATCCTCAGGTCACCATGAAAATCAGAGCTTTGCAAGGAAAATTATTGATTTTATTCCAAGTTCTTATGGAAATTTAAGACTTAATAAAATAATTTCTTACAGATACTCTTCTCTAGAGGTATCCACTCACGACAGCCTAGAAATTATACGTGTTGAAGAGTAGGACAAATACAAAATTTCATGTAGTAAAAAATCAATAAAATAATTATGTAAAATATGTTTACTTTGGTATTGCAAATATGTTTGCTTTGAATATTATAGAAACTTCCAAGTGAATAAAAATTAATCTTTTTATTAAATTTATTAAAAATTAATAGCCTAGGGGCTCCTGAGTGGCTCAGTCAGTTGAGCGTCAGACTTCAGCTTAGGTCATGATCTCACAGTCCATGGGTTTGAGCCCCACGTCGGGCTCTGTGTTGACAGCTAGCTCAGAGCCTGGAGCCTGCTTCAGATTCTGTGTCTCCCTCTCTGTCTGCCTCTCTCTCTCTCTCTCTCTCTCAAATTAAAATAAGGACATAAAAATTTTTTAAACTTAATATCCTAAACTTTTGTCAGAATCAAGTAATCTGAAAGCACTGAATCCCTATTCATTAATCGTATGTGCAGACAGTAAGGCAGGCCAACAACCCGCTGAAAGGATTCTTTTTGTGTTCAGGCAGTAGTGCATGGAAGGGAATCAAATCACCTATATGCTTCCATTAGCCTGAAAAAGGTACTGTAGCTCGGGGCTTTTGAGTTGCTTTTTGCTTGTGTTTTTTTCTGATTGGAGCATGAAAAGGGGGGTTAGGAGTCAGATGGGGATGTTGGATTCACCTTTGCAACTTCCTTCTGAAAATGTCAGAAGTTGCTTTACTTCTCTGCACCCTTTTCTTCCTGGGTAAATTTAAGAAGTTTCCAACATACCTATATTATTAATATTCTATGATTCTAAGAAATGACCACTGAGTTAAAGGAAATCTTCCTTTTACGTATGAAAAATCACTATCTCCGAGATTATCAATGAGAAGGAATTATGCCCTTCTCAGCTACTAACTGTCATATGTTGAGCAAATACTTTGCAAACTATTGCGCTTGCTGCCCTTAAAACTGGAACTACAACTAACTCTAAAAGAACATTTTGTCATTTATTATTATCATTATTATTTTAGCTCACCAAAAATTAGTTAGATGAGTTGTTCTTATAGATATTTAAATGTTGACTAAAAATTTATCTTTCAACAAGTTGTGTTGGCACGTAACATAAATAGCCAGATGTAAGTAACTCAAACAATTAAAAACAAAAAAGAGAAAGAAACACTTCATTTAATTAGAACAAGATCCCTCATGTAGGAAAAGTATAGAGATTTTGAGGTTACTACACATGGATTAAATACCACATATTTTTTTCATTTTCACCTGGTAGATAATTTCATCATATTATGTTTTGTTTTAGCCTTTTAAAATATAAGCAAGCAAAACTAATGACAAAAAGTGAAAGAAAAAGAAATCAAGAATATATAAAATAAAAATATATACTTCTCAATCAAAATAAACCAAGTGCCCCTTTAAGTCTTTTAAGCTTCCAGTATTAACTTACAGCATAATATCAGATTTCTCTAGGTGTACATATTCTATTATAGAAAAACAATACATAGATACATTAATTTTATGGTTCTATATTTTTAAAAATAATTACTAAGGTGATGCATGTGCCTGATTATATTTTATTTAAAAAATTTTTTATGTTTTTTATTTATTTTTGAGAGAGAGAGAGAGACAGCAAGAGCAGGGAGGGGTCAGAGAGAGAGGGAGACACAGAATCCGAAGCAGGCTCCAGGCTCTGAGCTAGCTGTCAGCACAGAACCCGATGCGGGGCTCGAACCCAAGGACCGTGAGATCATGACCTGAGCCGAAGCCAGACGCTTAACTGACTGAGCCACCCAGGTGCTCCTATATTTTATTTTTTTAAAGCGTAGTTACTTATTTTGAAAGAGAGAAAGAGAGAGCGGGAGTGAGGGAGCAAGAGAGAGGCAGAAAGAGAAAATCCAAGGCAGACTCTGCGCTGACAGTGCCCTACACAGGAAGTCGAACTCACAAACTGTGAGGTCATGACCTCAGCAGAAACCAAGTGTCTGAACTTTAACTGCCTGAACCACAGAGGTGCCTCCCCCTACCTTTTAAGTTTATTTATTTATTTTATGAGACAGAGAGAGTGATCAGGGGAGAGGCACAGAGACGGGGAGAGAGAGACACACCTGTTTTTGAAGTTGAACTACCCAGAAGGCAGCCTGTGCATTGGTTGGTATACAGCTCTAGAACAAATTGCTAAAGTTGAAATTGACAAAGAATATGCGGATTTTAACACGATTTTTTTTCAGACTGCTCTCCAAACTTGTACTCCCACCAACAGAAGAAAGTCCTCATTTCATCCCACTCCCACCAACACTGTGCATTATGTATCTTTTGTTCTAATTTGGTTATTCAAACTGATGTCACATCTTTAATCTCGATAATACACACACTTGAAAAAAATCCTGATAGCCTTCTATCTTCTTATGCCATTCAAAAAGTGAATTTTTTTAACAACCAGTTTGGTCTATACTGTAAACTATAAAATGCATAAATTTACTATGCCATAAATATAAAACTTTTATCTTATCATTTTTATCTGTATTTCTGTCACAAATGTGTTAAAAAACTTATGTTTCTCTTCTATGCTTTGTCATAATTACATAATTACTTGAATAAGGAATTTGACATTGTGGGCTTCCATTTTTAATATATTAATTTGTACTTTGCAAAACAATTTAAGTTAACTTAAAACTTTTTACTTGCACATAAGTATAAACCGTATTAATTATTTCATGGAATATGAACTTTATTTAACTCATCTCATTAATGAAAAAGAGTAAATCAAATTTTTTAATATCTTTCTGGGTTTTTTCTCTTTTTCTTATTTTTCTTCATACGCATGCACACACACACACACACACATGTTACATTGGGTCAAGAATGCAAAATAAACATTTTTATGCATGTAACTTTCTTTATTTGTAATTATTTCCTTAGGCTAGATTTTCAGAAGTAGTATTATTATGCCAATTCTTTTCTTCTTAATTGCATTTGGTATATATTGCAATGTTGATTTCCCAAAAGCAGCTACAACAACTAGATACCATTAATTTAAGAAAATAGAACTTTCATTAATGCCTAACATTGGTTATTGTTTATTCTGTATTTGGTTTATTTAGGTGATGAAAATGCTCCCACAATTATGTTTTTATTTGTATGGCTTTTATGACTAGACCCATGGTACTAGTAAATAATGTTTTCCTACTAGTTTTATGTATCTTTAATGAATACATAAATATGATTATTTATTCATACTTTAAAATTTTCTCCTACAGTTTTATATTTTAAATATATTAACTCTTCATTGCATGCTATGTTCCCACTCTTTGGTTTTCTTCTTTTGTTTTAGGGTATGTTTGATTAGAGGATTTTTGACACACATAATTTTTCAGTTCTGAAGGAGTCAAATCTTGTCTTTTGTGATTATAGCAGTTATATCTAAGCTTACATTGGTAAGACTTGAAAATTAACTAGTTCTAATATCTTCTGGACTTTCTTGGTTGATGTTTTAGAAAGAAAATTACAAAAGCAATCAATTAACAAGAATATTTGGGGTTCCTGGTCTGAATCCCAATGTGTGTGTATATTGGGGGGGAGGGGAAGGTTCCACACAACACCGGCCATTCATGAATACTAGCAAGGTGTCTGAGAATTAAACTCAATTCTGATACTATCTACCTGGAGAAAATATGAGAGTGCACAGATTGAGGGCTCAGTCTCAAAAAGTGCCCCCAACCCCTTCAGACTCCAATCACAAGTTCAGGCTGTTAACCTGTGCTTTTGATGGCCAGCTACAAATTGGAGGTTCCAATGGCCCCCACCTCCAACTCAGGATGGCAATTCCAAGTCCAGGTCGTTACCTATACTTCTGATCAATTGGCTATAAATTATAGGTTCTCATGACCTCTTTCTTGAGTTTGATTAATTTGTATAGCAGCTTAAGAACCCAGAGAAACATTATATTTACTAAATTATCAGTTATTATAGAAGGATATAACTCAAAAAAAGAGCCAGATGGAAAAAGTTGCATAGGGCAAGGTATGAGGAAAGCACATGGCATGTGCATGTCCTATCCTGAGGTACTAGTCACCCCAATTTTGACATGTTCACCAATGGAAGCTCTCTGAGCTCTGTCCTGTAGAGTTTTTATGGAGGTATCACTACTTAGGCATGATTGATTAACTCAATGGACACTGGTGGTTGACTCAACTTCTAGACCCTCCCTCTTTCCCAGAGGTGTGAGTATAGGACTGAAGGTTACAACTGTCTAATCACATTATTGGCTCCACTGGCAACCAGCCCTATCCTTAGGTGCTCTCAAAAGTCATTTCATTACCATAACAAAAATAGCTTTACCAATCTCATGACTTAAGAAATCACAAGGTTTTTAGGAGCTCTGTACAGAAATGGGATGAAGACCAAAGATTCTCTAAATAACACAATCCACTTCAATAGACATTATTTTAAAAACTTCTAAATTAAATATTTAACAATTTGTGTGGGTGTAATAAAGTGGATACTTTAACCCTTTTATTCAGTAATTCTTAAATTGTAGGTCAAATTGGCAATGGACACGTGTTTAGGAAGATTTTCCATAAAATTTTCACTTACATGTAAACTACTCTAAAAGAAAGGAATATTTCATCCTTTTTATTTCTTAATCTTAATACAATAATATTTTTTTGTTTAAAAGTAATACACACTGCATTCATTTCCTATTGAAAATCGCCACTGGGGCATCTGGGTGGTTTAGTCAGTTAAGTGTTGGTTTCAGGTCAGGTCATGATCTCATGGTCATGAGGTTTAGTACTCCATTGGGTTCTGCATTGGGATGTGCCCTTCTCTCTGCCCCTCCTTCATGCACACCCATGCTCCCTCTCAAAATAAATAAATAAAACTTAAAAAAAAAACTTGCCATAAATTTGGTTGTCTATAACAACACACATTTATTCTCTTATAGTTCTGAAGGTTGAAAGTCAAAAATGAGTCTGAGGAACTGAAAGTCAAGGTGACTACAGTGGCTGGTCCTTTCTGGAGGATCCTGGAAAGAATCTGTTCTTTGCTTCTTCAAGCTTCTAGAGGTTGCCTTCCACATTCTTTGCCTTCTGGTTGTCGCCCTTCAATCTCTGCTTCTGTCTTCACAACACCTTCTTCCCTGTCTGACTTCCCTCTCACAAAGGCCAATGTGATTATATTTGACCTACTAATCTTAATTTAGATTATCCAAGATTACATCTACAAAGACTTTTTGCCATTCAAGGTAACATTCACAGGCTCTGGGGATTAAGATGTGGAAATATTTAGGAGACCATTAGTCAGCCTACCACACCAAAGAAAGCAACCTGTTAGATAGAATCATGATGTCGTTTCAATTAAACCTACGGAGACTTAAACTTGTGTTGTATTTGTATAATACGATTGTGTAATGATTGATCAACTGTCTTAAAAAGAAAACAGAAGCAAAAAATATAAACTAAAATTCTTATATTCTTTATTTTTCTATGCTTTCCCAAGACTACATATAATCCTTTTTTGTTTTTTTTAGTAATACCTCTATATTTGCATCCTCTTCACTCTTTCATTCAATAAAGGTTACCACAATGGAATACTACATGGCAATGAGAAAAAACGAAATCTAGCCATTTGTAGCAAAATGGGTGGACCCAGAGGGAGTCATGTTAAGTGAAATAAGTCAGGCAGAGGACAGATACCATATGTTTTCACTCATAGGTCTAGCAGGAAAAACCTAACAGGAGACCATGGGAATGGGAAAGGGGAGGGGGGAAAGAGTTGGGGAGAGGGAGTGAGGCAAATCATGAGAGACTTTTGAATGCTGAGCACAAACTGAAGGCTGAAGAGGGGGGGAGAAGGGGAACAGGAGTGATGGTCATAGAGAGGGCACTTTTGGGGAAGAGCACTGGGTGTTATATGGAAACCAACTTGGTAATAAACTATAAAAAAATAAAAAAATAGCAATAAAGATAAAATAAAATACTTCCAGTGCCTCAAAAAAAACAATAAAAAAAAATAAAGGTTACCACTGAACATACCACCTAAAGAATCAATATGGATATGAATTCATTCCAATTTTTTCAGGATACTAAAGGAAAAAATGTAATTACACATATTTAAATATTCCTCACTGGTATCTCAGAATAACATTGATTTATTCAATTTATTTCGTAAGAATATTTAAGGAAGAGTACCACGGGCTCCATTTGCTTTGGCAAATTCATCAGAATCACTGCTTGATCTGATCCCCTGTAACGACATCCTTGGGATTTGTAAAATTGTAGTTCAGTTTAAATGAGTTTACATTTTATAAAATCATTTATTTTCTATCAGCCTTTATCCCCATTCTCCCCACCTACCACTAAGGTGTCCTTTGTAAAATATCTAGTCTTACTGTGTCATTTAAATCATTTTAGCAACCTCATCAACCATAAATCCTTACATGCATATTTCCTGTTGCCTTTTGCACTTCTGTGCTTATGAAACGCTTTTCCAGCGGAAAGTAATGAAATGCCTAACCATTTTATAGTGTCACATTTTGTATTTGATTCCAATATAACCACATATTGCTAAACCAGCATAATAAAGTAAGTAATAGTGCAGGAAAATGAAATCCAGTCAATGAAAATTTCCTACTAAGTGCAAAGTACTGTTCCAATTGGTGGGGAGAAAGACATATATAAACTCTGTCCCATTTTGTGAGTTAATATTTTCGGTGAGGATAGCAATTATATTATTGCTGTTAAGTATTTTTCCCTGTTGGAGAAGAGGCCTTCTGAGGCCACTTTGAGGCATGAAAGGTTTTGTTTTGTTTTGTTTTTTTGTTTTGTTTGCCCACCTCCTCCACTTGCTCCTCATTGTGACTTTCAGTTGATTACTCCTCTCTTTTCTGGACACCCTCCCCCACAGTTTTGAATCTCATCCCTCACTGAGGCTGTTTTCTGTGGAAACCCCACGACAAAGCTCATATACCTCAAATGTTGGTTCCTGCTTTCCTAATCCCGTCTGAGTCTTAGCCACTGATTTGCACATAGATACTTCTTCCAAGTCCCTGGACTCAGGTCTTAAAACTCTTGTCCTCTGAAAACCTTGTCTTCCATCTGTCTCAACCACTCTACCTGTGTGATTACTAACACACCCCACCCTTCTGTAATTTCAACCCCTTTTACTAAACTCTTTTAATACCACTTTCTTTCCTTCCTGCACATTCTCTTTGGTTCTCTTGCTTCACCATTCTTCTAAACCCACTGAAATGGGATTTATATATATATATATACACATATATATACTTATATATATACTTTATATATGCATATATAAACATTATATTGATATATAATATAAATATATAATTATTACACATATATTAATTATATTGATATATAATATAATATATAATTACTATATATAAATTTTAATATACTTTGTGTTTATAATTATATATGTACATGTAATTTTTTCTCTTATCTAGCTTAAATTCCATGGTCCTTACAACAGTTCCATGAAATAAACCATCCTCAGCCTCCGTGCTTTTCTCTGACTTGGCAAATCACAACCTGATTAATCCAACTCTCCACCTATTCCACACCTACAGCAGAGCACTTGACCATGGTGGATGAAAATCATGAAAGCACACTGCCATGGACCTGAAAGGAGTCATCAGATGTCTGGTGCTCGCCTCTGCCATTCTCTCCATACCTCTTCCTTTCCAACTTCCAACACTCCCTCTTTCATCATTGCTTTCAGGTGAAGAAATTTTTCCTTTATAATGGAGAAAATCGAAGCTATTGGAAGAAAATTTCTAGATTCCTTTTCTATGTCTCCAACTTACTGGCATTTGCACCCATGAACTCTGCCTTTAGTGAGCTATCTGTATTTTTATCTAACGCTGACTTCTCTACGTGTGCCTTGGATCTTATTCACCAGCAACTCTTCCCTCTATTTCCTAAGCCACCAAATTTTCTCCCTCAACTGGGTTATTTCCAACATCATACAAACATGTAATCCTTTGTCTCATTTAAAAAAACAAAAAACAACCCAAAACTGGGAATCCTTGGTGGCTCAGTCGATTAAGTGTCCTACTCTTGATTTCATCTCAGGTCATCATCTCACACGTGGTGAGATCCAACCCTGCATCAGAGTCTGGTTGGGATTCTCCCTCTCCATCTCTCTGCTCCCTTCCCACTCTCTCTCTCTCTCACTTTCAAAATAAATAAACTTAAAACCAAAACAAAGCAGTAAAACCTTCTTTTGATCCCACTTTCCTCATCAACTAATTTTTCTATTCCTTTGTGGCAAAACTTCCCAAAAATAATTTATATTATGCATATTATAGTATGTCTAGTTTCTTTCCCTGATTTTTAATTAAAAATTATTTTAAGCAATTTGAAGTCATTTATGCAATATCCAAAACCATGGAGGACTAAATGTGGAGGAAAAAAATAAATGGAACATTGATAGCAATTCTGAATTACCCAGTTGGTGATATTGTAACTTCTACAAAGATAGAAGAAAATTAGAAGCATTAACTCTTTGTAACATTTGAAATGAAAATGACCATATAAATAAGACTGAAAAACACTGATACTCTCATGCATTAATGATAACTGCATTTATCTTATTTTTATTTTGTACTTATACAAGGCAATACTTGGTCTGGTCTCTCAGCATCAATAAAGATGTAATCTATACTTTAGGGACATACTTTTATTAATGTAGCAGTCAAGATTAACAATGAATCCAATAGAAAACTCTGATTTTTATAATGAAAGGGAAATTTGTTCAATTTTGAACTGGGTTGTATTTAGATTTGTATGGAGAATAAGCAAATTATTTTCCTGAGATAAGTATTTCAGAACCAGTTTCTAGCCGCAGGTTAAATGCTTTTAATACAAAACATTAAAAGGTCTATTCGTGAGAACATTTCTTGCAATGTTTGATTGCATTTCAAGGTAAATGAGAAGTGAAGTCTGAAGCCACATTCTGAAACCATTTAGCCTTTCCAGTCATGCCCAGTGACGCCAAACTTGAATGTTTTGAAGAAAGTAAGTGCTCACAGTGCCAGCAGGAGGGAAATATTTGCACAGTTCCCCTTCGGTGCATATCAATTTGAGTGCTGCTTTTATTTACTCTTCACAAAGCAGTAGATTAAAAAATTAGTTCCAGAATGGATGGCATTTCTAAATACTCAGTTAAACTATAAACCTCCTAGTGTTCAGTCATAATACCTATGTCAATTTACTTCCCTTAACTCCAAGTCCAGAACGGATGATTTCATGAAAATAAATTCTGAAAGAAGTGTGTTCACATAAACAGGAATTAAATGCTTGATGTAGAGATTTTATACTCCATTGCCTTGATGTTTACCAAGCAAAGACTTTACCAGTAAAAGGAATATATCATCTTCAGTATTTCTATATTAAAAATATTTAATTACATTGCTTCCAATCATTTGCTGTTTAATAAACTGTAGTTCTGCTCTTGTGGGTCAGTTCATGGTGGAAAAAAAGGTAATTATGATAACATATTTGAATAGCACCATCTGCTTTTTAAAATTTGCCTTTGCCTTATACTGAATGCTCACAAAATCTGATTAGAGCTTTTACTAAAGAATATCATTAAGAATGGAGATGAACAGTGAAGGAAAATGAGAACAGTGGTGTTTCTAAGGCTAATTAATCTGTTATATGAAAGCAGGAGCAGATTGAAATGCTCTGTCAGTGAAAAAAAAGGGAGGAATTCAAGATGACATCATAGTTTCTAGTTTGGGTGACTGGATAGATGGTAAAGATACCAAAATAGATAATAAAAAAAGAGAAGCTGGTATGGGGGGAAGCCCCATGAATTCACCTTTGGATAAGTTTCATTTAAAGTGTCTCCAAAATACAGACTGACACAACATATTTTAACAGAGTGGTCACAAGGTAAATTCTGGAGTCATAAGAATATGGTAGTGGTGAGACCCTGTGGTGATATCTGCATGAGCGAAAGGAATCTGCCTGATGAGAGCATCTTGGGACAAGTGAATCTTGAAGAAACAGACAGAAGAGAACTAGCCAGGGTAAGGGAGAGTATGAGGACCAGAGAGGTAGACAGGGCTGTGACATAAGATAATGAGTTTAGAGAGTTCTTCAGACAGGGCTTGGAAGTGAGGTTTGTGGGGACTGATTTCCATGACACTGCACAAACCATTCCAATGGCTTCTCCTTCCTCTTTTTCCGTTCATGAACCTTATCTATCCTGCCCAGTGCTAGTCTTCTTTCTCCAAAGCTCAGAGTACTCTCATCCCACAGCTTTCTACACACCTAAAAGCATTTTATCCAAAAGTATCCATTTGGAAGCTTAACATTCTTAATTGTTGCTTAACAATTCATTCTTAAAAAATAAAAAATGGCAATCTTGCCCCTTCTACATGCTTCTAACTCTCTCTATTCTGTGCTTCTTTTTTTTCAGGATACTTAACCATGCTTTGGGATACCATAATTTTTTTTGTATGCTTACTATTTATTAAGTGCTTTCCCCCACAAGGGTAGGAGTTTTAGTATATATATTTTTAGATTTTTTAACATTTATTTATTTTAGAGAGACAGAGAAACAGAGTGTGAGCAGGGGAGGGGCAGAGGGAGAGAGGGAGACACAGAATCTAGAGTAGGCTCCAGGCTCTGAGCTGTCAGCACAGAGCCTGATGCAGGGCTCAAACTCACAAACCCTGAGCTCATGACCTGAGCTGAAGTCGGCGCCTAACGAACTGAGCCAAGCAGGTGCCTCATATTCTTTTTCTCATTGGTGGATTAAAGTGTCTTGAGTGGTTCTGAGTACAAATCAGGTAGTCAATAAATCTTTGTTGAATTAATGAATAAAGGCATACTTCTTCTACAGCCATTTCTAGTTGTGGTTATTTTTATCTCTTACCACAAGGCTCATTGTTCCTCATTGTCACTTCCAGATCATTTTCTTTGCTTGACTATGCAATCGCCAGTGTTAGATTCCATATAATCAAAGTCCAGTCCCTCCACGTCTTCCGCTTACCATTGTCTGTCTGCGTCACTCCCAGGACACCCACTCCTCCCCACACGTCCTCATAAATCTGTCCTCCTAGGTTTCAGTTATTGGATCACTGGCAGTCTCCTTCACCCTATGTACTTGTCAGCTTCTGTTTGCTCCCCCAGATCCACTTCCCATTCTTCTCCACTTTGCTCTATGCCCTACATGGATTGCATCAAAAATTTCCCTTCACTTCTGGCTTCCTCGTAGTTTGGCCAATAGGAGTGATTGTAGGACACTAGAGGGCAGGAGGAGAGTGAAGTCAGTTTACACTAATCCCAGAATGCCCTTCTGCTGGAAGCCATTTCCGAACTCACTAAGTTAAAAAAAAAAAAAAAAACTCCTTGTGAGGTAAGGCAGGGTTGCAAGCCTCCTGCTGTCAGTTGGCAACAGATGTCTACCCCTCACTCAATTATTTTTGCCTAAGCACTGACCTCCAAAGAGTCTTGTTGACTGGTGTCAGGAGTGACCCCTTATTCTAAAAATATGTTAATTGTACCTTGTGAAGGAACTTATTATAGGAATTTCTTCTTATGTGATAATAGGAGCAAATATTACATTTCCTAAGAAACTTGTTCTATTTCCCCTCAAGAAAACAGGCTATTGACCTCTGCTCACAAAGAACTAACTTTTTCTTTAGCTATGCTAAAAACATTGCCTTGTATTTGAAGGCATACCTTCCTTCCCCATATGATAAGCATCTAAGTCACCTACATCAATCACTATTGATAAAGATTATGCATGAATCTGCTACCAATCTATGCTCTGGGAAATTTTTACATACCAAAGAATTTGTCGTCAGAAATCATTGTCTAAGGCAATTGCCACTTCTGTTTTGTACCCCATACATTTTTTCAATAAATAAAGCTGACTCTGGTCAGTGCCGAGATGCCTGCCTAGGGATCAGAAAGAAACTCAAGGCTCTCTCACTCTCTTTCGCTGGCACCGTCCATCTTCAGGGAGCCCTGGACCTGCTGGAGCTGGACTCTGGCACCCTTCCACCCAGTAATAGTGGGTTGGCTTGCTGTCATTTCAGATGACCAGCTCCATGTCACTTCCTATCTAGGCTCCACTTTCCTCTTCTTCACCCCATTGGTAATCACAAGATATTATACAGCTATTTAATGTGGGACGCTTAAACTTGAATCCCTATCTGTATTCTTTTGATCAAACTTTTCTCAAATTGCTCAGTTTGAATATGTCTTTGGTTTTCTACTAGATCCCTGACTGATATCACCTCCTATTTTTCTACCTTATTCTTTCTGGTATTCATAGTATTCACTTTCAGAAAATTTCACCTGATTGCAATCTTTAGTCCGTTGCTCTTACTATCTTTCACTGTCCTTCATTCTCCTTATGTCCTCTCTTCCCTCCTCCTTCAGCTCACATCTCATCATCAGTCCTTATAATCACACTCTTGCTTCCATCCTCAACCTTTTGTCCCACTCTAGCTGAGTTATACTGGCATAGTAAAAATACACTTAATAAATCAGCTTTCTCTCTATTCTGTGCCTACACTCAAGCAGGTGAATATAGCAGGAAGGAAAGCATATAATCATGCTGAATTCATGATCACTAACAAAAACCACACCCTTAACAGCACCTGGCAGTCATACTCTGCTCCCCCATTCATTCACGCCCTCTTATCTCTTCTAGATAAGATTTTTTGTACTTCTCCCTTCTCTTCTCAAGCTGCTAAAGTCTCCTTTCTAATCTTCTTTCTCAACTGGCTTTTCTTTTTCACTAAGAAACTTCTGGCAATCAGAAGAGTTCTTACCATCATGTGTATCCTTCTACTATGTTTCCTGGCACATTTTCTAACTGCTCTCCTCCTATAGAGGAGGTATCAAGCTAAAGCTGGCCTTCCATTTCTCCATTACATCCTTTTCTCTATTTCTTATACTCCCCACTCTTTGTGTACTACTATTTCCTATGCAGCGAAGTAATTTTTCTGAATATACAAAGATGTGGTTATTTCTCCCATCTTAAAACAAATAAAATCTGAGGCACCTGGGTGGCTCAATTGGTTGGGCACCCGACGTCAGCTCAGGTCATGAACTCGCAGTCTGTGGGTTCAAGCCCAGCATCGGGTAATGTGCTGACAGCTCAGAGCCTGGAGCCTGTTTCGGATTCTGTGTCTCCCTCTCTCTCCACCCCTCTCCTGCTCATGCTTTGTCTCTGTCTCAAAAATAAATTAACTTTAAAACAGAACAAATAAAATCTTATTTGAACCCATTTCCTCATTCAGCTACCTACCCATTTCTCACTTTTTCTTACAGCAAAATTTCCTGATAAAGTTTGCAATAGTTACTGGCTCCAATTCCCCTCCCCCTATTGTCTCTTGAGCCCAGGCCAATTATGTCTTTTCCCCCTACTAATCCACAAAAATTGATCAAGGCCCCAGTAATCTCCACATTGCTAAATCCAATGGTCAAATCTCAGTCCTTATCATACTTGATCCATCCAGCTTGTGGCACAATGAGTATTTCTCTTCCTTGAGATGTTATTTCACTAGGCTTCTGGGACATTATACTTTCCTGGTTTTGCAGCTACATAGCTGGCTGCTCCTTCTCATGCTTCTTTGGTAGTTCTTCTTCATTTGTCTAGCCTTGAAATTTGTGAGTTCTTTTAAATTTAGTTCTTTTTTCTAGTAATGTATCCTTCCTTTGTTTTATTTGTGCATTATAAGGTGTTTTAATATTGAAGTTAATTATTAAACTTCAGTTATATAATTAATAATATAATAATTAATATAGTTAATAATACAAAAATTTAATATATTAAAATTTTAAGATAAGTATATTAAATTGTATAATATAGCTTTAGTGTTAGTATTTGACAATAACCTCAGTTGAAAACATTTGACCAGTTTCCTTCAACATCTTTGATGTTGACTTTTTTAAACCTTTCTCTAGCTTTATTGAGGTATAACTGATGAATATAATTGCAAGATATTTAAAGTATACAACATAAAGATTTGATATAAATATACATTGTGAAAGGATTTCCACAATCAAGTTAATTAACATGTCCATCACCTCACATATTTACTTTGGTTTTTTTGGTAAGAACATTTAAGTTTCTCAATCATACAATAAAGTATTATCAACTACAGTCCCAGGTTAGACATTAGACCGTCAGACCTTATTCATCTTATACCTGAACGCTCGTGTTTACCAGTCTCTTCCTATCCCTTCCCACAACCCCAGATACTGGCAAGCATCATTCTACTCTGCGTAAGTTTGATTTTTATTTTTTTAGACGGCATATAAGTCATACCATGCAGTATTTTTCTTTCTGTCTCTGGCTTATTAACTTCACATAATGTTCTCCAGTTCCATCCATACTGTTGCAAATGACAGGATTTCCTTATTCTATACCTTGGCTATTGTGAATAATGCTGCAGTAAACATGGTAAGATAGGTATCTCTTTGAGATAGTAATTTCATTTCCTTTGGATATCTACCCAGCAGTGGAATTGCTGGATCATACAGTAATTCTATATATAGGTTTTTGACTAAACTTCCATATTGTTTTCCATAGTGACTGTATCAGTTTGCATTCCTACCCACAGTGTGCAAGGGTTCTCTTTTCTCCTATACCCTCACCAACATTTGTTATCTCTTATCTTTCTTTTAAAGTAAACACCCTAACCGGTGTGTGGTGATACTTGGTTATGGTTTTGATTTGCATTTCCTATATAACTAGTGATGTTGAACAATTTTCTACATATCTGTTGGGCATTTGGATGTCTTCTTTGAAAAAAAATCTATTCAGGTTCTCTGGCCATTTTTTAATGGATTATTTTGGTGTTTTTGCTATTGAGTTGTATGAGTTCCTTGACTATGTCAGAAATTAACCTCTTATTAGATATGTTGTTTGCAAATAAATATTTCCTCCTGTGATTTAGCTTATCTTTTTATTTTCTTAATGATTTCCATCGTTGTGTAGATTTTTAAAATTTTATTTATTTTTGAGAGATAGAGAGAGATAGAACACAGGCAGAGGAAGGGCAGAGAGAGGGGGGAACACAGAATCTGAAGCAGGCGCCAGGCTCTGAGCTGTCAGCACAGAGCCTGATGTGGGACCCACGAACCATGAGATCATGGCCTGACACCTGACCGACTGAGCCATCCAGGCGCCCCTGCTATGTAGATGTTTTAAATTTGATGTAGTCTCATTTGTTTATTTTTCCTTTTGTTACCGTTGCTTGTGTAAACTTATTTAAAAAATTGTTGCCAAGAGCAATGTCAAAGAGCTTACTTTCTATGTTTCCTTCTAGGATTTTTATGGTTCAGGTCTTACATTCAAGTCTTTATATTGAGTCATTTTTTGTGTGTATGGTGTAAGATAGAAATCCTGCATGTGGTTGTCTAGTTTTCCCAATATCATTTATTGAAGAAACTATTCTTTCCCTATTGTCTATTCTGGGCTCCTTTGTCTATAATTAATTGATCATATATGCATGAATTTATTTTGGGCTTTCTGTTCCATAATATTATTCTATGTGTCTGTTCATATGCCAAACACCATTATTTTTTTCATTGCCATACTTTATAATATACTTGGAAATCAGGAAGTGTGATGTCTCCACCTTTGTTCTTTCTCAATATTGTTTTGTCTATCTGAGTCTTTTGTGGTTCCTTATGAATTTAAGCATTGCTTTGTCTATTTCTGTGAAAAATGTCATTGGAATTTTTATTTTGATAGCAATTGCATTGAATCTGTAGATCATTCTGGGTAGTATGGGCATTTTAACAATATTACTTCTTCTAATCCACAAGCATGAGATCTTTTCTCATTTGTTAGGTTTCCTTCAATAACTTTCATCAATGTTTTATAGGTTTAAGTGTACAAATCTTTTACCTCCCTGTTTCTTTCTGATGCCATTTAAATGGGATTAGTTTGTTAATTTCTCTTTTTGATTATTTATTGTTAGTGTATAGAAGTGCAACTGATTTTTGTACTTCTATATGTATTCATCTCCCATAGTCACCTGATCTCATAGCTTTAAATGGTGATTACAGTCAAATGTGTATTTCCAATCTGGACATTTTCCTTGAAGTCCAGACCTATTTATCTAACTTCCTACTCTACTTTTCTCCTGTAATGTTTAATAGATAATCGAAACTTCAAGGAAAGAATACTAAAGAATGCAAGGAGAGAGTTAAAAAATAAATCTTTAGTTTTACAACTGGGATTTTCTATTGCAAAGACATGCCAAAAAAAAAATCTCTCCACATACTCAGAAACAATTATTTTACATTTAATCCTCAAACAGTCTCCTAAAATGGATGAATTGATTCTGTGTTACTCATGGGAACCAAGGCTCAGAATGGCTAAGCAGATTGAGATCATGAAGCTAATGAGCACCAGAGCTGGGATTGAATCCAAATAGTCCAAATCCACTTCACCAAGCTGTTCCAGTGTGTGGATTTCTGAATCAATTCAGATATCATATTTTAATCAAGAACTTGATGCTGAAGAGAAACAAAGGTTTCCAGGATGACGTTAAGACAGCTGTAATAAATTGTTTTGATCTTAAAAATGTGTTATTTGAACTTTTTCATTATTCACATCCTAAGGGAAGTACCTGATTCATTAATTTTGGAATTTATCTCTGAAAACTTGTGTTTTGAGTATTGTTTAAAATGTATCACTTATAAATCACTTCCATTAAAAATGAACTTCCTTGGATATTTACTGATGGCCTTAGTTTTCCTTCAAATTCATTTTAAGACTTGCTTCAATCACAACCAAATAATAAAAATCCACCCATGCATGGAAAGTTTTAATAATATATCATCTAGTACCTAATAAAAGGAGGAACAGAAATTTTGTGGAAATCGTTTCTCTAATTTCCACAAATACAATTGATAAATCCCTTAGAAATAAGAGAAACTTATTGAGAAATATGTAACACTTTTCAAAAAATAATAACATGATGGAATATGGCAGAATTTTTGCCAGGGATCTTTCCTCAAAATTAATCATTTTGATTTTATCATTTCACATAAATATGAGCAAATGCTTCTAGCATTACTTGCACCCAAGCTGCCGTCAGTTCTCACCTGTGAAGGTCTCCAGCCAGCTGGGAAAATGAAAACCACTTGAGGCCTTTCACATATAGTCTGTGGAAGACCTGCATAGTGGAAGACCTGAGAAGCCAAACAAGAAAAAGCCAGGCAAACCCAAGATTAACAGCATCAGGAGGCATCCAGCACCCCTGAAAGGAGAATGGCAAGAAGTGGGTTAGCACAGTCCTGAGGCTAGGGTTGTCTGCTAGGATCTGAAACCATGATGGAATCTATGTGTCAGGAGCTCAGACCTCACTAGGAGGGGACTTCTGACTAGGGCTGGAGCCAGAATCTGCTGGATGAGTGAGAGGGGTGTATGATAAGAAGAGTGATGTCCCCCCATGAATGTCCACAGCTCAGTCCTCAGAACCTGTGCAAATGTGGCTTGACATATCAAAAAGGACTCTGCAAACATGATTGAATTAAGCATCTTGAGATGGGGAGACTATTCTGAATTATTGAGATGGCCCAAAACAATGACAGGCATCCTTATAAGTAAAAGAAACAGGAGAGTCAGAGATGTTAGCAAAGAAACAAAGGTCAGAGACAGAGAAATATATTTAAAGTTGCTACACTTCTGGTTTTGAAGATGAGGACAGGGTCACGATCCAAGGAACACAAGTGACCTCTTCCAGCTAGAAGAAGCAAGGAAACAAATTCTTCTCTTGACTCTCCAGGAGGAATACAGCCTTGCTAGCACCTGATTTTAGGCAGTGAGACTTTATTCTGTTTGGCATCTAACCACCCTCCATATATAACTGAACTCCTCATGCCCCATCCTGGATATCTTATCACCCTGGCCTGTCTTTGGCAAGAATCCTTTCTAGTCTCCTTAGCCAGAACCATCCTAGCCTTAATGTTTCCTCTTCATAACTACTAATCCATTGACTCCTACCTTGCTCCTTGGCTATACATTCCTGTTTCTCAGCAGATGTGAGCCTGATTTCTCTTCCCAAAACCCTATTCCAGGAATCTTCTTGAATAAAGTCTTCCTTACTATCTCCAATAAGTGTCATAGAAAATGTTTAACAAAAATGCTTGAAATAAAATAGGTTTAGTGTTTTCATTGTTATCTAGACCCAAGTGAGAGCTTTATATCATTGAGAAATATGGAGAACAGGTGATTTCTTTAAGAGAAGGGAAAACAAGTATCAAAAATGTGAAAAAAATCAAGATATAATGACTCTAGTAAGATTGATAAAATATTATGGCAAAAAGATTACTCTTGCTTTTTATATATTTGGGAATAAATTATTGGGAGATAAAATTGTCTTATATGAAAGTATAGTAGAAGCCAAACTGTAATTCCCAGAACTTTGTGGCCCCTCTGAGCTTTATTCAATGCCTTTTGGGTCCAAGGAGAAAAATATTCTAAAAGACCTATCATGAGAAGAAAACTGCTATTATTTGCTCATATCAGAAAGATTATTACTGGAGGATCAGAATAAAAGATCAAAGCTATTTCATGCCACTTGCATCTGCACTTGAGACCAGGTTTAGAGCAGAAATTGTAGTACAATATTATGCTCCTTTGAGGGCATAATTATTTTTTTAATGGGGAAATAAATAAATCAATAAACCAAGATATAAGATCCTTGCCTATCATCTCATCAAAAAACAGTAAAATGTAGCCAAATATAATTATGTCTTAAAAAGAAAGTAGGGATGACTTTATTCTGAATAATGTATCAAAGAGCTAAAATCAAAGTCACTAAAATTTTAAGTTTTAATTATATGTCACATGCAGTTCAGATTAATAATATTTAAAGTCTATTAACCATGAGTCTGGCATTTAGTAATCAGAAATGTACAAATTGGATACAACCTCTATAATAGAAGCAATTTTAGATCCTACACATTCAGAAGTAATATCTGACTTCCAGAGGAGTTCTCTCTCTGTTTTGCCTTTGTGTATTTAGCATTCTTGCATTTCTTTGTAGTTATTTCTTTATTGGTCACCTCCCTCGAGCAAGGCTATGAACCTTTTGCATATAAGAACATGGTATCATTCTGGCAACCCTAAGATCTAGCAACTGAATGTAATAAAAGAACAGATTTAATATACATTGAAAAATGAGAAACCTAAATAATTTCAATATAGTAGTCACCATAAGTAATATTTATAATTGTAAAACTTATTAAATTTAACTTGACAGTTGATAGTCATGTATAGTTTTATGAACTTATTACTGCAGAAGATAAAAAAGATATGAAAAAGACATCTTTTTACTTTCAGTTAATCTATAGTGTAACATGTGTGAGACCAATTATTAAAAAATGAAATTAATGCCATTAGAAAAATATCAACAAATTTGTGGATTCAAAGGAGAGATCATTCATGGAGTAGTCTGAGTAATGACTACCCAAGAATCTCAGATATTTATTCCTGATATATGTATATTTTGCCTTATAAGGATAAAGGATCTTTGCAGATATGATTAATGATCTTGATTTAGGGAGATTATCCTGAATTGAGCAGATAGAATCTCAATAAAGTCACAAGTGTTACCAGAAAGAAGCAGAGGAGGTTACTCAGATAGAAGAAGTGAAGTTAATAAGAAGACAAACAGGGCAAGATTTCAAGGTGGTGCCTTTCCCAGTCCAGCCAACACCATACTTTGACCCTATCTCCTTATTAGGGATTAGCTATGAGCTCTCAGATACGTGATACTATTCCATCGAGGTGGAGGCTGCTCTCCACCACCTGGTCAACATGCATCTGCAGGGCCTTCTACACCAACCTCTCAGGGCTTCTCTCTCCACCTTGATGGCGTATCTCTAGAAGAGCAGCTACTTCTTCTAGAAGAAACACCAGATCACTGGGCTTCCCTTTAAGATGCAAAACCAGAGTGGCAGACTCGCCCTCTTGAGGACATGAAGAAACCACTGCAACATGAACTGGGTTAATCCCTGAATGCTGTGAAAGCCACCCTGGTACTGGAAAATAACTTGAACCAGAACCTTTTGGATCTACATGCATCTGGGTTCTACCAGCTCAGACCCCCATCTGTGTGATTTTTTGGAGAGTTACTTCCTAGATGAGGAGCTGAATGTCATCCAGAGGATGGCGACCACTGACTAACTGCAGGCTCGCTGACCTCCAGGCTGAGCTGGGCTAGTATCTCTTCCAAAGGTTCACTATCAAGAATGATTAGGACTTTCTGAAGTGCAGCAGCTTCCGAGGGACCCCTCTGACATCCCTCTAGTGCCAGAGCTTATGCCTGAGCCTCTCCCTTGGTTCACTCAACAGCTCTTTAACCACCCTGGAAACCTCTTCCAAGACAAGGACCAAATGGAAGCAATAAAACTTTTTGCAGCAAACAAAGCAAAACAAAGATGGTGGCCTTGAAGATTGAGGTGATATTGCCATAAGCCAAACATATGCCAGGAGCCACCAGAAGCTGGAATAAACAAGGGACAGGTTCTATCCTCTGCTTCTGGAAGGAACATGGCCCTGAAGACCCCAATTTCACCCTGTGACCAGAACTATGAGAAGATATATTTATTTGTATTAAGCCACCAAGTTTTAGTAACTTGTCAGAGAAGCCACAGGAAACTAAAACAGGCTTTAAATAAGCAATGGTGGAAACCACACAGGAGAGACAGGGCTGAAGAGTAATGTAATATGGATATGGAAATGGAGGTTGACAGAAGAGGATTGAGGGTGGAAGACAGTGTTGTAGGCAGTCAGTAACATAAGCAGAATTCAGTCACAATGAAATTTCATATTCATTATGTTAATTAACTTCAGGAAAGTGATATTAATAGACAAACCAAGACTAGAGATAAATACTATCTTATTCCCAGTGAACTAAAGCCACCAAGTCATCAAAACTCACATTTAGTGGCATACTTTCTATGTATCAAGCTCTGTTCTAAATACATAATAATTATTTGTCTTGGTAGGTTTGGGCTGCTGTAACAAAGTACCATATACTGTGTGACTTATAAACAACTGTTATCTTTTTCTCCAAAGTATGGGTCCAGCATGGTGTGATTCTGGTGAGATCCCTCTTTCAGGGTGCCAACTTTCAGCTTCTTGTATCTTCACATGACATAAGAGAGGAAGCAAATTCTCCTCTGACTCTGAGTACTAATCCCATTCATGAGGACTCTGTTCTCATGTTCTGAGCTAATCTCAACCACCTCCCAAGAGACTCATCGCCTAATACGGTAACATTGGAGTATAGGATTTCAGCATATGAATTTTATGAGGACACAGACATTAAATCCAAAAAAAGAAGAAAATCACATCATCTAGTATCATTCCTACTGACATATAAGGAAACTGAGGCATAGACATGTTGAAAGCAACTTGGCCAAGATGACCAGGAGAATATGTGAGGATCTCAGATCTCTTCACCTCTGTCTGTCACTTCTACTCCGGCCGAGCAGCTTAGTGTGGTTTTAAGAGAATAGAAAGAGTAGGAGGATCAGGGTAAAAATAATCTGAAAGTTCATTCTAGTAGTACTTATTCTACTCTCAATCTAACTTGTTCTCTACTAAATAATTTGAAATTAAAAAGTATTAGCATATTCAACTCAATTGTCTTTCTTTACTGTTTTCTTTATAGTATCAGGAAAAAATACATTCACATTATTATAATTTATTTATAATTGGAGCATGAAAAGCAAATCAATACTACACATCAACAGCCTCACTTCAAAAAAATTCTCTCCAGTGTCATCCTAGGATTTATTTTTATTGGGGAGTTTTTTGTTCAGAGGGACAGGCATTTTGATAAACAAGAGTGTTTAATTTCTATGGAATTTATCAGTTTTCAACCAGAAATTAAGTACCATTTTTAAAGGAGGCTTAGTTCCTATAGTAACTTGTTTAGGTATGTTATCACCAAAGAACTTCTCAGAGTGGCATCAGAATTTTCAGTTTGGAGGAGCTGATGATTGGATCTGAAGGACTTGCACATTTTGGCTTTTGCTTTTCTGACCACGCATAATTCTTCATACTCTTTTTCACATACCTTTCATATCTGACTAACAAAAATGAACGACTATTTTCAAAAATCATTTGTGTGGACTGTTGAGTTGAAAAATAAGTTAAATGTGGAAGGACCAATGTAGGTCAGCTTTCACAGGGTGATTTGATCCTTTGATGGAGATAATGATTTGGAAGATGGCTTTTAGCTTTGCACGTAAGTAACATATTGTCATTAAACATAGAGGTGGCTCAGTCCATTGAGCAACCTACTCTTGATTTCTTCTCAGGATGTGATTTCAGGGCCATGGAATTGAGCCCTGTGTCTAGTTCCATGCTGAACATTAAGCCTGCCTAAGATTCTCTCTCCCTCTCTCTCTCTCCCTGCTCATTCTCTCTCTTTCTAAAAAATAAAAATACAAAAAGTGATCAACAATATAGTTTCATATTTTTTATGTTTATTTATTATTGAGAGTTAGAGCATGAGCAGGGGAAGGGCAGAGAGAGGAAGATACATAGAATCTGAAGCCCCAACATGGGGCTTGAACTCACAAATCTCAAGATAGTAACCTGAGCTGAAGTTGGATGGTTAACCAACTGAGCCACCCAGGTGTGTCAAAACAATATAATTTTAAATTATTGTTTATCAATTTGACAATAAACTATTAAATAAATAAATAAATAATTTTTAAAAATTAAAAAAATAAATCATTGTTTACATTTACAGTTATTTTTCCTAAAGAAGCATTGATTGTACAGTTTGGTGCAACCACATGTTAAGAAAGCTTTGTTATCTGATACCATAGTTAATGACATTCATATATGTACAGCTTGGGAAACAGTATACATCTTCTTTGCTTAATTAATTGCAATCAATCGTACAAGGTCTTTTGAGAAAAATTTAAGAAGAATGTTGATTATATGTTTAAACCCTGGACTTTAGGGTCATCTCTGGCCCTAATATACCTAATAGTGTATGGTTTTAAGAGGTTCATTATCTCTGAGTTTTAGCTTCCACATCAATAAAGTTGAAATGTTGGGATTATTTTGAGGATTGAATTCTGTCATATGTAGATTACACTGCAACTGACACAGAAAAGTTCATTAACTGGTCAATTATTTTTATCAACTGCAGTAATTTGTTAATGTTGGTCTTTAGCCCGAAAGCATACATACCTACTTACACACATACATATGTATATCTGCAAACACACAACACGCTAAGCAACCACATCACAAATGTAAATAGACCCTCTTGTAACTCAGTAAGAATGTAAGTAATATTTAGCTTCAGCACATAGCCAAAATATAAGAAATAGACCTATCCCACTCCTTACTTATGAAAAAGGGTCAAGAGAATTCATGTCAACACAATTCACAATATGTGTCACCATCTATTAGACTCAACACACAGCCCTGTGGCTATTGGCAACAGCAGCAACACAGAAAAGGCAGCTTGTGGCAAAGACATGTCACTCTCTATTATTAAGAGAACAAAATAGAATCTCTCTCTGATTATAAAGTACTTTCCCAGTTTAAATTTAGCACCATGCTCTTTCTGATTATGAAGTTTTGTATTCTGATGATTTTAAATCACATGGACTGATTCTGTATCATGAGCAGTAGGTTAACTAAGAAAGCCACGAGACAATTTTTCAAATAGATATGTATTCCCTCTGGTACTTTGTCCTCTCCTGAGAGCAAAATGGAGCAAAATAAAATCCATGACATGTGAAAAGTGAAAATATGTTATCACCAATTTAAGTTCAAGAACTTAGGCTGTTTTTATAGGGAGGCTGAGCAACACATCAGGATGGAATTAGCCATCATTTTTTGGAAGAGCTGTTAGGCAGATAAATGTCAGTTTAGGGCAGTACAGTATGCCCCACTAAGAGAGTGCAGTAAAATACATTGGCAATCCCTTTATATTTCAAATAAACTTTCATGGACTAAAAGTCAATCATTAGAGCATGCTTTTATTTTTATCCCTCTGGTACTGCATTTTCACATT
>NC_043700.1:67947661-67983378 GCF_006229205.1 Suricata suricatta
GATGGAATTAGCCATCATTTTTTGGAAGAGCTGTTAGGCAGATAAATGTCAGTTTAGGGCAGTACAGTATGCCCCACTAAGAGAGTGCAGTAAAATACATTGGCAATCCCTTTATATTTCAAATAAACTTTCATGGACTAAAAGTCAATCATTAGAGCATGCTTTTATTTTTATCCCTCTGGTACTGCATTTTCACATTGTGTGCCAACACATTGTTTCCACACTATGTGTAACACAACCTAAAGCAATTTATTGGCTAAAATTAACCATGTCCATTTGAGACGTTTTAGCAGGGATCCCACTCGCCATTGCTTCCTTCTTTTGCTGCCCATTTATTCATTTAAAAAGCTCTGTGAGGGGCGCCTGGGTGGCTCAGTCGGTTAAGTGTGGGAGTTCAGCTCAGGTCATGATCTCACGGTTTGTGGGTTCAACCCCTGTGTCAGGCTCTGTGCTGACAGCTAGCTCAGAGTCTGGAGCCTGTTTTCAAATTCTGTATCTCCCTCTCTCTCTGACCCTCCCCTGCTCATGCTCTCTCTCTCTCAAAAATAAATAATAAAAATAAATAAATAAAACTCTGTAAGCCTCAATCCTGAATTGAGCTTATCATCTGAATGTTCTGCTGGTATATATATTCCAACTATCCTGCGAGGCTGGAGAAAATCACACAAGAATAGAAATGGGTGCCCACGTCGAGTCATGGTCTCCAGCTCCATGAAGGTCCTTGGTGCAACCCAGGAACCCTTTGTGTCCTAGTCGATAGGATTTCCCACTGCCTTCAGCAGTTTTCTACAAATTTTGACTTCAGTGTTCAAATCTCCTACTCTATTAACTTCCTCTCACTAACAGTTTTATTTCCTATATCATTTCATTTTCACTTCATTCACTGTAATTTTTTCTTTTTTGTAAGTTTATTTATTTATTTTGAGAAAGAGAGAGGGAGAGAGAGAGAGTAGGGGAGGGGCAGAAAGAAAGGGAGAGAGAGAATACAAAGCAACCTCTGCCCTGTCAGTATAGAGCCTGAAGTGGGGCTTGAACTTATAAACCATGAGATCATGACCTGAGCCCAAACTAAGACTCAGACACCTAACCAACTAAGCCACCCAGGTGCTCCATGTAATTTCTTTATCACAGAAAGAGAACCCTTGAATGTTTTGCTACATAGTCTGCATGAGATTCAGTTTTTCTGACTTTCCTCCCTCTCAGTAGAGGAAGAGGTATCGCTTCCTGTCCTTAAATGTATCTACCCTTCTCTTCCCATGTCTTTAGGACTTCAATTCATCATATATCATTTCTCCCTCCATATCTTTAGAATTGTTCTTATCTTCATAGTATAATTATGATAACAGGTTCTCAATTCAAAGGAAAAATTTAATCTCTCTCTGGACTCAGCATCACTGTGTAGTCATTGCTCTATCATCTCCTGTTGGAACAACTGTATCCTTTTCCATTCAACCATTGCTCAGTCCATTGCCATCAGGCTACTGTCACCACCATTTCCTTCCAACTTCTCTTTGTTAGGTCAACAATGGTGTCCTTGATGTGTTATCTAATGAATTATTTTCAGTCCTTATCTTAATTTTTTGTGTGTGTGGAATTTGGGACTTTGTAATTCTCTCTTTCTTCAGCTTTGGTGATTTTTCCCATACTCTTTTGCTTTTCCCCTCTATCTCTCTGGGCACTCTTCTCACTCTCAAATGCTATCTCTTTTTCTTCTATTTGTCTCCAAATCATATTTCCCACTGGCAGCTCGAAGGCCTGTGACATAACCTCACCCAGTTCTTACTGCTTCACACAAAAACGACAGTGCAAAATTGCCAACAGCCCAGACCTCTTGCCTGAATTCCAAATCGACTTGTCTTGTAGACATATCTTCCTCAGTTCCTTAGGGTTTTATAGCCTAATCAAAGTCAATGTGCTTAATATTGAACTTATTGACTGTTCCTCTTTATTATGTCCCTTCTCTAAGTTCCCCACACAGCCTAGAACCACTTACTCAAGCCATGTTCTTGTGAGTCATTCTAGAGTTGTGTCGTTTGTCCTTCTCATCTAATCAATCAACAGCTCTTACAGATTTACCTTCTGAAGGTCTTGGGTTTATGAATGTTTCATTAATCTAAACTGCTATTGATTATATATATACACACATATCACCATATCTCCCAAATTTAAAAAGAAGAGAAAGAAGAAAGGGTGGAAGCGGGGTGAAGAATGAGAGGAGAAAGGGAAGAAGAGAGGGAGGGAGAAAGAAACTTTCCTTTACCAGTTATAACCATCAATGTTCCTTAGTCCAGGTCCTTTTCAAATCTGATTATTACAGTGGCCTTCTAAATCATTTCCTCCCATCTTTATTGCTGCTAAAGATAGTTACATGAAATATAGACATGATTATAATACAACCCATTCAATGTATTCTCATTTAGTTAGGGTTGTCCACACTACTTTAACAACTAGGCCTAGTGGTAATGACCCAAACATTGGGAATTTAATAGTTTATATTGAGTATTAACCTGACAAACTAGGTTAATTGAGCCTCTGGGACCTTCAAAACATGGCATCCAAGCTTAGCCAGAATCTCACCATCCCAGTGGGCTGGAAAGAGAAAAGAGACTGAGGGCGTTCATAGGGGAAGCACTGATCATCGCTCACTTGTCATGAACTGCAGCTCACACCCTGTTTTGAGAGAGGCTGAAATATAATCAAGATGTCTCAGGAAGAAAAGAGATTTTGATTGAGAACTCTCAGTCTGCCTATTTCCCCATGGATCCAAAATAAATTCAAATTCTGCTTCTTACATAAATCTCCCTACTTTCTATGTCACTTAGCACTAACTTCTCCACATTGATCCATCAGTTATGCTTTTGCCATAACCAACTTACTTTCCTCAAACTTTTGTTCAACTAGAACTTCATGGCATTCATGATGATGTTTCCCTTCAGTTCCCAGTTTCTCTACTCCTCCTTCTTTCCCTTAGCTAAACTCTCATCTTTATTACCCAGTTAAGACCACTTTTCATGACACTGATTGGATGTGTGTAACCTCTAGCTGTGTTCCCACAGCACCCTGTACAAAGCACTGAACAAAACAACATAAGACTTAGGTTCACTTGTCTGTTCTCCCCAATGACTGTAAACCCTAATAGTCCCTATTCATTGCAGGAATAATGTAAGATCATGTTTCTTTTAATGCATTCAAAATCATCCCTCTGTGTATTCTAAACTAATTAAATTAGGCTCCTTTTATTTGACCCCAAATAATTCAATATTAAAAACAAATTTCCACATATACACACACAGAAATATCCACGTATACACACACAACCACACTTGCAGGAGTATTTTATATTCACAGCTGCACAAACCAGGCAAAAGGCAAATTATTTTGGAGCATCTGCTATTTGATAGACTTCACATGTTATTGTGCAAAGAAACCTTTGATTAGAATTCAAATAAAATTGATTTTAAAACAGTTTTTCCTTGATTCTATATAAGTCAAAAATAGGTAAAGTTTTCAACTATTGTCTATATTAAGAGATAATATTTTAATTGGAAAGTAATTTAATGAGTGTATGAAAATTTATTCAAAAATGTTATTATAATCATAATAAAGTATTAGGTTGAGAAGATCTGAATTACATGTCTATTTTATTAACTAGTTTATGAATATGTGATATTGGGCAATTAGCCACCATAATTTCTGATAGTCTCATCTATTAGTTGGAGATTTACCTCATTCACAGAGTTAAGAGCTCAACCCTATAGACTCGGTGAAAAAAGAAAGTATTGTCTTTAAAAAGTTATCTTTTCAAAATTTTATCCAATGACATAATAGTCAGAATTTGTGACAAACTCATGTTGAGTTCTAGACCAGGCTATACTTAAACTTCACAAGACCATTTTACCAATTTACAAGTGAATAAACTTCTCAAGAGGAAGATCTCCATGTATGTAGAGTTTGTATGTGACTGTGTGTAGCTTTTTGTGTATATGCATATACATACACATACTGTGGTGTGGGGAAGTCAGCGAGGGAGGGGTTCTTTCTGGTAGGGAAGAATATGAACATTACTAATAATGTTCATAATTGCCAGCACAGAGTGATAAATGTCAGTGTAACTTTTATTGATGTTATTGTTTTTAATTCTCTAATGACAATAGGCCCCTAAGTAGCCTGCATCCAGGGTGAACAGATTTCACTACCCCCACTGTTGGTTACAACATGGTATATATGTGTATTTATTCACCAATAAGCAGTATCATCAGCACACATTGTTCTCACCTCAGAACACTGCTATTGAAGAGAAACCTATCCCGTTAGCTTTCAAGGGAGGCAGGGCAACTGTTTATGCCAAGCGATCTAAATTCTGAAATATATATCTACTATGCCTTTTAATACGTATTAAAGAAAGCTGTCTACTGGTGAGAGGCTCAATTAAAACTATTTTTTTAAGCTGAGAAAAATTCACAAACTACAGTATTTCCGTGTCCCCTCCTCCCTTCAAGTAGACGCCTGTTTCCCTTAACATCGGCCTTCCTCTCCATAATGATTGTAGAAGCAGCTACATGAGAAATGCCTGGTAATTTCTCATTCCTTTTAGGAACTTATGTCTGCTACCTGGATGACATCAAATGCCGGTTCTGTGTTCATCCCTTGCTGTTCTGTTTTGTGCCGGGAGTGCAGAGCGCCTGTCATCACAAACAGTATTTCTCCAGGCCCTGCTCCTCTATTTCCACTGTAAGAAGCCAAGTGCTAAGGGTTAGCCTTTTTTGCCTGTTTGCACATATGCTTCTCCCTCTCCCCTGTGGAGAGGTTAAGCCCCTTGATCTCTATCCTTCCTCAGCAGGATCACTTTTTATCTGCTCTGCTCCCCCAGGAGGACAGTGGCTACCTTTTCTGTTACTGATAAATTAATTAACAACCTTGGAAGCCTAGATGGTTTGGATGGATTCTAAAATCCTCTCACTTGATGACTTTCACTAAGTAGAATATGTTTATCCATTTCACAGGACCTATATTTTTAGATCAATGACCTTTGGGTGTGTGATTCATTCTGATTTCATTTTTTTCCCAGTGGGTGCAGTTTCACATATGTCTATTTAAAAACAATAAAGCAAGCAATGTTTTAAATGGAATATAATCTATTCTACACCTGTTTCCTTAGACTATTTTGATGGAAGTGAATGGTTTCTGTGATAAATTTTACTTTTATAAACAATATACTACTCAAATATCTTTATAAATCTTTATATTTCCCATTAAGATATTATATGAATATTTTAATTTTAAAACCAGTTAATTGAATGCAACCTTTTTCAAAACAGCCATATAATGAAAACAAGGTATTTTCTGTCATTTAGAAATGACAGAAATATTTTCTAAGTATAATTTATTTGGGCAAGAATTTATTTTGTAGAGCTTTATCTAGTTTTCTTGTCTCTTATGTAATGAGAAATACACCCAGATAGAAATAACTCTTTTAAATAAAAATTGTGTAACACAGTCTGCTTACATGCTTACATCCATTTTGGTCACCAGAATCTTGGGTGTATCTAATCTTAATATCTCTATGTAACAATAAAAAATGGTAACATTTACCAGATGACAAGATCAAAACTATAAAAAACAATCTCTTGAACATGACTCATTTATAACCCAGAAATATAATTATAAAATTTACTATAAATATTTTCATACGATGTACAGTGAATGTATTTCCTTTTTCTTCTCATTCAGTTTTCTATTAGATTAACTTTGCATAGAAGAAACAAACACCCTCCCCCTTTGTACCTGTTCTTCCCATCTGTTGATGAAATTTCCTACCAGGGTATCTTACACTTTTGGGTCACTCTTAATTGGGATACTATGTAAGTTATCACTCAAACCATGTGACTGTTGAAAGAGAAGAGGATGGCTATTATCCGCATAAAAGCATGAGGTAAAAATCAGGGCTGTCCTGTGCAAATCAGGATGTATAGTCTCATTACTTTTATATAGTATAAAACTCCAATCCAGTTCCATTCATCATAATAGAAATTTTAGATTTTTGCCCAATTACTTTTTTCCCCTCCACCAACTTGAACCTGTTTCAGGAAATCTACAGAGCAGAGAGCATGGGTGCTTTTTTTTTTTTTTTCTTTTGTCTACCTTCTCCTCCACTTACATAATGCTGGTTTGGTATATTCTAAGGTGGGGTATAGAAAAGAGACAGGAAAGATATGGGGGGAATGTCTCATCTGGCTGATACAGTCATGATGTGGTGTTGATACTCTTTAGAGGCCCAAAGCAGACTTTGTTGATTTCACACTGGGGGCGTAAGCCTGTAGTTCTAGAGTGGCAGGTCATGTGTTTCCTCTATCATTTCATTTATGACTCTACCCAGCACTTGAGCTTCTGGGATTTCTTCCCTTTATGGGATCCATTATACCTTTAGATAGTCCTCTTAGGTGGAGTAACTTCCAAACAATCCTAGCTCATGAAGTCCATAGTTGATCCATAGCAAAGACCCATGTTTGCTGTGATGGATGGAATTTAGCCTGCTCTTCATACAATATCTTTTTGTACTTCCAGCTCTAGAATACCTATTACGTTGAATTTCTTTTAACAAAATCCGCCCAGCCTGCATCTTCCTTGCCTTAAGGAATGCATCCCGAAACCTCTAAAGAGTAGTCTTGAAACGTCTTTCTGTCTCTTGGCACAAGTGAGAGTGAAGCATTGTACCACCTTTCTCTATCGGAATCAGGGTGGTGAGGCAGGGCAAGTTCATAGCACATCAACAACTCTCTCCAAAGTGATCTTCGCTGACATCACTGGCCCCTTTATCTCGGTTACATAGGCTAGAGGTGAGGATTATCCAATATCAGCAGAGTTAATTTCACTATTTTGTAGTCTGTCATGTGTAAGTGATCCAGCCCTTTGTTTTGGGTTGTGGAAGTATGTGCCATTGACTACTTACTTGTTGTTCTCAACTTTTAGGGTCACACAGACTATAGTATTTTGATATAGCAGCTTGAGCAGACTAATATAGCATTACTATATCTTATGGCCTGCGCTCCAGAAATACATATCAAAGACCTACAGAAAACACTAAAATAAGCAAGAAGAAACTTAGAAGACATGTTTTTATATATGACATGACAGATCTTAAGTTTATGTACACATAGTGTCTAGTTCAGTATCTGCAATATAGTAGGTTCCCAGTAAATGATAACTTAAAGCCCAAGAATGCAATGTAATTGCAATGTGATTGATCTGATAATCTTTTTTCTAACTTTCTAGGTCTGAAAGGGCTGCATTTTCATGCCCTTTGCTCATATGTAACTACTTCTTGCTTAGAAGCTCTTTATGTGAGCATTAAGAAGTTGAATATATATATTGTTCAAAAAGCAGTTTCTATGCAATTTTTTAATGCAAACCTTTCTGCCTAAATCCTATTCTGAAAGTATCTGGTTGGGTGATACTCTAAGACTCTTGATCAACACTAAATCTTTGTTTTAAATCTGTGTTCTCCATGAGCAGTGTTTTACCACAACTGTGGTTTTAAACATTTTGGAGTTGGAGCATCCCATGAGAAGTTAATTAAAGCAGTAAACTTATTCAATAGAAAATGAACATTTACACACACAGTATTTTGGCTATCATTTCAAAGGGTTCTGATGTCCAATAGTTGGAGATCCCAGATTACAAACTCTGCATGTCCCGAGGAACAGGGTTTCTGAGGCACGGGGGTATAGAGTATGAGGATGGGGGTGTTTAGGATTATTCCACAGTACCTCCGAGGGATGAGAAATCTTTTGCTTGGAATCTCAACTGCAAATGGATTCCCCCTGGGAAAAACATGTGTTCTCCATGAAACTTTCTTTTCTTAAAAAAATTTTTTTAATGTTTTTATTTTATTTTTTTTTTATTTTTGAGAGAGACAGCATGAGCAGGGGAGGGGGCAGAGAGTGAGGGAGATACAGAATCTGAAGCAGGCTCCAGGCTCTGAGCTAGCTGTCATCACAGAGCTTGACGTGAGCTCGAACCCACAAACTGTGAGATCATGACCTGAGCCAAAGTCGGAGGCTCAACCGACTGAGCCACCCAGGTGCCCCCTTTTTAAAAAACATTGCCTGGTCCTTCCTCTTTCCCATTGTCTTAGCCCCACCATCACTATTATTATCTCTCTCATTTTAAATAAGTACTAAAAGCTTAATAAGGATGTTGGTGTTTGTTTTTTTGACAAGATTGCAGCACATGTACATGCTGAATTCCCCTCAGAAGTCCACTGTTTATTTTATGATCATCAAGTCTACCCAAACAGAGATATTAACACATCCACAGCCCTTTGCCCTTTTCTGATCAGAAAGAGCTGTAAACACTAATATAGAGAGCTTCAGAGTAGCTCATTTTACCTAAACAATTGCATTAAAAATGGCTGAGAGCCACAAGAGGAGGGAAGGACGCCAGAGGGCTCACGGCAGGACTGTATTACGTGAGTGGTATTCACACATGTCTCTGCCTTGGTAATTGTCATACTTAAGTCCTTGCTCCCCCTACTTTTGAGGCCTGTTTGGGAATGATCAAATAGCTTTCAAATAGTAAAATATCAATTATCAGAGAACTTAAACCTTTTTTCAGAGGACTTAGAGTTGTTCTCACATCAAAGGTCTTTAACAGATGTGTTGTTCTGCTTTTCTGAAGGGAATAGTTTTGGCCTGGAACTATATTCTCTCATAATTGTGTCCTAAGCCATATATATATTTCTGACAGCCATTAAAAAAAGATATTCCTATTCTCAGACTTTTCGTTTTTCTGACCAACTTTAGGCCAGAGATGGAGGAGAATATTTCTAGAACTAGATCTTGGTAAAAATTGAAAGATAAATGTATTCTATTTAGTCCTCATTACTCTTCTTTCAAGCTACTTCTTCTAATTATGCCTTGGCACATTCCAAACACAATTCCCAGTAAAATAAGCCTAAAAGCAGTCTGACAAACTTATTCCCTAGCCACTTTGGTCTCTGGATTTTATTAGATTGTAAGCCTCTTGAGGGCAGACACCATATCCTTTTTAAGTTCATATTTGATCTCCATTGTCTAAAGAGTAATTATCTTAAAGTAAGTGAGCAGTATATATTGAAATGAATGAATAAAAGAAGATAAACATCTTAGAGTTCATTTTAATATTTTTTTCTTCAAGTTTATTAAAATGTTTGAGGATTCTGAAAACCCTAAACAATACTATTATTGATTAGAAGAACAGAGTCTTGAATATAGCAGCCACTTGGAGGAGATGAATGGTGTTCTGTTTCTTGCAGAAATTAACATACCTTCACTCATATCAATGATAGACATGCATAATTATTGGCAATGCTATTGAGGTGTTCAGGTAATTAAAGTTGAAAAGAATCTGTAGTCAGAGTAGGTTTTTCCACGTATCATCTTTGTTCTTAACAATAAACCAAATGTGTTCACCAAGATCCTCATAGCTTTAAAGCTCTGATTTTAAAAGGCAGAAATAAACACATTAATGACCTGTACTCAAACTCCATCTTTAGCAATAACTCTGTGGGAGGAAATTGCCTTATAAAAAGTCTTATTTGTCATTTGGATAATTGATCCCTCTACAATGGGGTCCAAGTATACTAACTTTATTGAAGTCCACCTTGAGGAAAAAGTGTTACTGCCCTATTCCAATGTATGAAGAGTCCGTCAGGGATCACAGAGGTCTGAAGATAGAATTCTTGTAGGAACAGAATGAGCCTGCTGGTCACTAAAAATAACCAAGAATATTTATTAAAAAATAAATAAATAAGTGTTGGCCATATATGTAATCCAAATAATCTTAGACAAAATGTGTTGGTTTCCATCCTACGATAATATTGAGTTCCTATGGGTATTTGTGTGTTGGCAAGGGAAGATAGGAGGAGTGGAACACCAGTTATTTTTATATAGTTATGCCCACAATAGCTCCAAGTGATTTATCAGATGCAATATAAGAGGATCATTGGACTATCTGAAGGTTTCAGAATGTTTTTTTCAGCTTTTCAAAACAAGTGAGTTTTGAGGACATATGATAAAGTGCTAGTGAATTTTTAGTGTATACATCTATATACCACCTCTCCTTACCATCATGTATACACACACATACACACACACACACACACACACACACACACAACACAACACAGAATTTTTCATTTTCAAAGTAAACCTGCATTCTTTTTTTTAATTTTTTTTCATGTTTTTTTATTTTTGAGAGAGAGACAGAGCATAAGTGTGGGAGGGGTACAGAGAGAAGGAGACACAGAATCTGAAGCAGGCTCCAGGCTCTGAGCTGTCAGCAGAGCCTGACGTGGGCCTGAACTCATGAACCATGAGATCATGACCTGAGCTGAAGTTGGAGGCTTAACCGACTGAGTCACCCAGGTGCCCCGAAGTAAATTTGTATTCTGAATTAGATTATCGGATAGTCATCACTAATGAGATAAAAAATGATTGCCAGAGATTCACATCAGGTCGTGCTGCTCACTCATTTCCCTAATGGTCACATTCAGTGGCATGTATGAAGAGTCACTGCATGGCCACATAAATACGGGGAGATCCATTTCTGAAGTTTATTTTTCCATTTGTGGGATTATATGTATTCCATTGTGTTCACACTTTCCTGGTTTACTTACTCTGTGATAAATTACATGCTTCTGAGAAGCTGTTCTGGGGTAAGCATTCCAATATATGACCACAAAAATAAGAATGATGATTCATATAGAAAGGAAACTTAAACTGTAGTGATTGGCCTTACTTTAAATGAGTTTCTTTTGCAGCACACTAAATAGTCTTAGTGATAAAGACTGCATAACTTTGAATTAGTAATATGCTTTACATGACATAGCTTCTGCAGAGAAAGGACATTTTAGTCTCAGCCATGTCATGGAAGGAAAATATGAACAGAAATGAAAAAATTAAGAGTCAGACCAAAAGCTGCGTGAGTTAGCCATTGATGTGAACTAACAGTGACCCACTGTGAAGTTCACAGGTGGCAGCAGACCCTCACACACGTAGGTATGCATGAATCCATTGAGCAATTTCTCACTCTCCTCAGTCAAGGGGGCCTCTTCTGTTTCTATATTTGATCACCAAAGGTCATCCTATACTTACTCATCATTTCAAGTTAACAATAGCTCTGGAACTTGCGCTGTACTACCAGTAATTGTGTATAATTCTACCCACAAGAAATCATATGAAAGATGAAGTCATTAAACTGAGATGAGATGAAGGTCAATCCCATCATAATGTTTAAACAGAAAAAATGTGATTTTAATATGCAAGTTCAGTTCAAACTATACGGAACAATAGGAACAAAGGTCAGGAAAATTTGGCTCTAGTTTGAGATGCACCACCTTGTCGCAGGACTTTAAAGGAGTCATGCAGCATTTCTGGGTCTTAGTTTCTTTACTTACATAGCCAATGAGTGGAATTGTGTATCTTAATCTCTTCCATATGGAGCATTCCTTTTTTGTAAATATAAGTCCAGTTCTAGCTTTTATGTCATCTCTTTCAGGAAGGTGTGAAGAGGGACAGGTAAATCATGCTAGTCCTGTACCCACTTGAAGCTTACTTCGGGTCGGCGGAGCTTTCTGCTGCAGTGAATCATTTTATGCTTCTGCAGAAAATGATGTTTTGGAGGGGCATTAAAATGTTCTTTAATGAAAACAACTTCTTTCATGTTCCCAGTGATAACATTGGAAAGACCACCTAAATTCTCTACTCCGGGTTAAAAAAAGTGAGGAAGGCAGAAAATGCAAACGTCATCTGGGAGAATAAATATGCGACAGCAAACTTTTTTATGATTTTAGACATCAGGATTCTGTTTTACTCTAAAAAATGTTTGATGGCCACAATGATTCAAAACTTTTTTTGTTTATTTATTTTTGAGAGCAAGACAGACAGACAGAGTGTGAGCAGGGGAGGGGAAGGGAGAGAGGGAGACAGAATCCAAAGCAGACTTCAGGATCTGAGCTGTCAGCACAGAGTCTGATGTGGGGCTCAGACCCACAAACCATGAGATCACGGTTTGAGCTGAAGTCAGATGCTCAGGTGACTGAGCCACCCAGGGGCCCCACGACTTTTTTTTTTAAGTGTAGGATATAAACAGTGGTAGAAATGAACACTGAGACAATTTAAAAATATTTCTTTAATATTTTTAAACACATATTTAATATGTGTTTTAAAATAATAACAACAAACCCATTAGATATTAACATGAGTCATATATTTTGTGAAAAGTAACTGTGTTTTTCCAAATAAAAATTTTATGAGAAGGGTGGCATTTTACATTTGTCTCTCATGTCTGCTAAATAGCTTGCAGCTGCTTTCACTGATTGACTTTTTTCACTTTCGATCTGTTTTAATGTGTTGTTTTGATTGAAGTTTTTGAGGAAAATTGAGCTCTCCCAGATACAGTTAGGAAAGAAAGGAGTATTTTAGTAGTCCTCTCAGATCATTGTGTATATGCTTTTTGATATTATGCCAAAACTTAACAATTTGTTTGGATTTTTTTTTTTAATTTTTATTTTAGAGAGAGAGAAAACATGAGCAGTGCGGGTAGAGGGAAAGAAAGAGAATCTTAAGTGGGCCCCATGCTCAGCACTGAGCCCAATGCAGGGCTTGATCCCATGGCCCTGGGATCATGACCTGAGCCAAAATCAAGAGCTGGATGCACAACCAACTGAGCCACCCAGGTGTCTCAACAACTTGTATTGTTTTGAAGATTAGCTTCAATGCAGACTCTGAAGCCATACTAATCACTTTTTGCATTCTGATACATTGCACTTCATTGTTCTGGCTTGTATTTTGAACAGGTCTTCTTCCATGTTTTATTTTGTAATGCCATATACTGATGATTTGACAAAAGCTGGTTTGCTAGGTTGTAAAGATCTTCCCAATTGAATATGCGAGATCAGAACATCATCTGAACGACTATCACCATCAGCCTCATCAGAAAAGTCTTAAGTATTAGGAAGCTAGCAGGCTTTCAGTGCTGAGACAAGTTTTCAAAAACTCTAATCTTTGCTTGAGAGCTTGAGTTTTATCATTTACAACAGTAACTATTTGGCTCACTCTGTTCATTTTCACAAAGATATTTCAAGTGTGAATAACCATAGTTTGTCAGATATTTGTTCAAGTTAAAATGTGGTTCTAATAAAAAAAAACAGCTCAGTGAGCTCGCGGCTTAATCACACAAGAGCTTGTTCTAAAGACAACAATTCTACGTTGGAATGTGGCCACAATTCTCTATGCAAATGTCTCATTTTGTCACACAGGATGTCAAAAGACTTGCTCTCAAGGATTGAAATTTAATAAAATTAATAATATTTATTGCTTCAACAAAGGCATTCTTAAGTGAAAGTGACTTTTTAAAAAAATAGTCAGTTTGTGTCAGTAAAATGTACAAAGACCTATTGGTTTTGATGTCACTGCTTTGATTTAGATGAAGATCTTAACACTTTTACCTATCATGGCTTTTACATCACTACTGCAGATGAAACAATGAAAGGTAAAATAATACAATAAAATAAAATAAATAAAATAAAATTGTTTTAACCTTACAGATCTCTTAAAATGATCTCACTAACCTATGATCCTAGGTTTCTGTGGTCAAAGTTTGAGAACCGCTCCATAAGATTAATACTCTCAGATTGTCCTGAGCATAAGAAGTCCTGGTTGGACCTCCTGAAGCCCTTAGCAGAAAATATTTGACAGATGGAGGCAAAGAAATTAGCAAAAGGGAGAAGCTGTTGCAGAAAAGGGCGGTGGACAGTCTTAAAAGAAAAGCTTTTCATATTTAATGTCTTCCATGGCTGAGTTTGTGCACGTTCCATTTTCCAGATCTTAAAGATAATGTTTAAAGTAAATTTATGTCATTTGACATATAGATGCTCAATACATACCTCTGGTTGGTTAAAAAATATGTTTATGGTAAAATCATTCCAATGATGCATTCCGTTTCTTCTACTGCTGCAGTTATTGAGCTAAATATGGTTTATGTTTTAATTAATATTTCCATTCTGCAGGTCTTTGAGTTCTACATAGAAGGAAACCTCAACCTAGGGAAGGTTGAGCTCTCTTTGGTAAAGGACAGTAGTATCTTGGAATGTGGTAGCTCTGCAAACCTACCTCACTAACGTCAGTCAACTATTCTTCTGAAATAACATGATGTTAATGGAATAAATATTCCAATACTTATGATGAGTTGCTCTTCCAACTAATGACTGATAATATGATTTTTGTCTCTTATTTGGCTTTCCTCCTTCAGGTTCTTACTTCCAATCCATTCTTATGTTGCAGCTTTTTGAAACCAGAAAAACCACCTAATTAGTTCCATATTATTTTCAATTAAAATTTTAATTTTGAGGTAATTTTAGATTCACATGCAATTTTAAGAAATAATACCCTCCTGTTCATTTTTTTTCTTCCCTACAATCACTTCCAACAAAAACTGGTAAATCTTGTTCACAAAGCATTGAAACCTCACTTCATAGCCACAGTGGGAAAAACAATTGACAACAATGGGATTTGAACCCACATGTGCAAAGCATGATGGATTAACAGTCCATCTGCTTAACCACTCCACCAGCTTATAAGAAATAATACAGAGAGATCCTGTGTATTCGTCTATTGTCCACCAATATGAAAACTGTGGCTATGCAAAAATATAACCCAATGCAATATCACAAACAGCATACTGGTGTTGATAATCAAGATACTGAAGGGTTTCATCACCACAAGCATGTCTCATGTTGCATTTAATAGTCACATACTTTTTTTTTAAGATTTTATTTTTAAGTAATCTCTATGCCCAATGTGGAGCTCAAACTCAATCCAGAGATCAAGAGTCGTGTGCTTTACTGACTGAGCCTGCCAGGTGCCTCACCATATACACTTTCCTTTACTCCTACCCTCTCCTCAACATTGGTAACCATTAATTTGTTTTACATCTCTGTAGTTTTATCATTTCAGCAATGATATTTAAATGGAGTTACAATTGTAACCTTTGGGGATTGGCTTTTTTCACTCAATGTAAATCTCTTGATATCCATCTGAGTTGGTTATTCTAGGTATCAGTTCTTTTGCTTTTTTTGATGAGTATTATTCCAAGGTACCAATGTACCAGTTGAAGGGCATCTAGGTTGTTTCTCATGATTAGTGACTTCAAATAAAGCTACTAGTTTGTGTAAAGATTTTTGGGTAAATATAAGTTTTCATTTCTCTGGAATAAATGCTCAAGGATCCAGGTTTCTCACTCAGTTCCTGTTGACTCCCAAGTTTGGAGAAGGGGTGGGAATTGCTCTTCAACTGCTGGTTAGGGTTGGGAGGTCCAGCTCCCTACTAGGGTTCCACTGGTAACTCCCTGCCTGGGACTGATAAGAAAGCCTTGTTAACGTTCCCTATGTGGCCTCTACTACTAACTATGCTAACACCCCTAACTACCAATACTACTAACATGATGCAGACTCATAATGACCAAGTATGATAAAAGCCCAAGATCTCTACTCACCATGGAATTGTCACAGTATGGCAAGGGTGGAAGGCTAGACTCCCCACCTGGCCTTTGCTGGCATGGATGGGGTTAGATGGGGTTAGAGCCACAGTTTTTCTTTTTCTGTGTTATTGGTTAAAGTAGACCTGTTACTGTCTAAAAGTTTTCTATCTTGCTTAGTTTACCCTCTTGTAGTCTTTTGACTGGAGAGACAGTAAGCTACTGTCAGAGATGTTTTGCTTATTTGTTTGTTTTCTATGCCTCTTGGTATTTCTGGATTGCTGGCTTCTCAGGTCTGGGATATATGAAACAAAAAGAAAACCTAAGTAACTCATCACCATGTTGGTCCTTTGATCCTTAGGTTTGTAGCTGGTCTGCCTTCCTCAGAAGACCTTCAGAGTCTTCTTATATTTCCTACATATGTAAATGCACAGGTTTAGCTTAATGGAAAAAAATCAAGAAAAAAATGTCTACTACATTTTTCTGGAAGCACAAGACCAGCCCCATTATTTTAAGGAATAAAGCCTCCCACCTCTGCTCTGTCTGGCATTTAAGCATGACTCAGCACACCTGTTACATTATATCTTTTCAGTGCTCTGCTGGAGAATTTTTCATTATTCATAGAAATAATAATTCTGAGGCGCCTGGGTGGCTCAGTCGGTTAAGCACCTAACTCTTGGTTTTGGCTCAGGTCATCATCTCACGATTCATGAGTTCAAGTGCCCAATCGGGCTCCGTGCTGACAGTGAGGAGACTCCTTGGAATTTTCTCTCCCTCTCTCTGCTCCTCCCCCACTTGCCCTGTCTCTGACTCTCTTGAAATAAATAAATAAATAAGCTTAAAAAATAATAATTCTTATTTTGAATTTTCTTTTTTGCTTTTTTGAGCCTCATATGTGAAATCCTTTTGCTTCTCCTCATGCCTGTATTGAAACAAACTTTTTCAGCGTGTACTTCACTTCTTTTAAAGAAGTCACACCAGCCTTACCACCCCACCATGGTTCTGACTATTCATAAAATAGTTGCTATCTGGGGCTGCTTGGGTGGCTCAGTCAGTTAAGTGTGAGACTTTGGCTCAGGTCATGATCTTACAGTTTGTGAGTTTGAGCCCCACATCAGACCACTGAGAGCTCAGAGCCTGCTTCAGATTCTGTGTCTTCTTCTTTCTCTACCCCTCCTCTGCTTGCACTCTATGTCTCTCTCTCTCTCTCTTTCTCTCAAAAATAAACAAACATTAAAAAAATTAATAAAAATATAGTCATCTGTACTATTAATTTTGTTCCTTATTACTTATCTTGTTACACAGTGACCTTGTGTTATTTGGTGACTTTTGTTATTTCATTACTTTCCCACCACCTTCTTGACCTCAAATATAGAGATTCTGTTCTAAGGTCCTTTGTGTTACTTATGTTTTTACTAAAAATACTTTTAAAACTTCCTGTTTGTTTTCATATAAATGGTGTAGTGTTTTCTGAGCTACTGTAAATATTCTTTTGTAGATAAAGAAGTTTATTAAAAATAAATCTGAAAATTTCAGAACAGGATTAGCATAGTGCACAGAACTTTCTAATACATCTAAACACACACAAAAAATTCTAGTAATCGCTGCCTTAAATTTAGTTAATGGTTTGCATTGGATAAATGAGAATTGGAAACTTTGGACAGAATCAACTAGTAAGGAAAAGGATTAGGCATCATCATCAGTTATAAGTTACACTCTCCACATATTATTGCCTTAACCAAACCAATAACTAGTATTGGTTTAGAAATGATTATCAAGGCTCCTATTGGATCATATTATTAGCTTCTTTCTATATAAAATTACTAGTAACGTTTTTGCAATTAACCTGCTTCTTATATTTGCTGTTATATTTACTGATGACTTATTATTTGTTATTTAAAACTTCATGTTCTTGCCCGTCTTTTATAGTTTTCAACATTCTTCCAGATTGTCATAAGAACATGTAAGGATTCCTTACTTTTATCGAGCAGAAAAGTCTCACCAATGAAGATGGAAACCAGACTAATGTATAAACCTGAATCTCCATCGTTGATGAGAAGTATTGAGAAACAAGAAGTACTTTACATCTCAACAGTAGATACGGCTTTCAAGCTCAATTTGCTCTACTCTTAAGTATTAGCTTAAGAAAGTCCTGAAAGTCATGTACAAAGTAAAAATATATCAAATCATGTTTTTCACTGGAAATGATAAGTTTTAGAAGATTAATACTGAAAAAATCTCAAGTTATAAAACTGTTTTCAAGCAAATAAATTTTGGGATATCTACTACATACTGTTTTGGTTAGGAGGAGATCATAATGAAAATTTTAGAATAGTACTTAAACACAGCTATCAAGGGGCACCTGGGTGGCTCAGTCGGTTAAGTTTCCGGCTTTAGCTCAGGTCATGATCTCACGGTTCGTGGGTTCGAGCCCCGCGTCGGGCTCTGTGCTGACAGCTAGCTCAGGGCCTGGAGGCTCTCTTCAGATTCTGTGTCTCCCTCTCTTTCTGACCCTCCCTTGCTCACTCTCTCTCTCTCTCTCTCTCTCTCTCTCAAAAATAAATAAAAACATTAAAAAATTTAAAAACAGCAATCAAGAATTCTTTGAATTTCTGAGTGCTTTATAATTAACAAGATCTATATACATTATTTCATCAATGTGATTCTCAAAATAATTCTATATATTAAGCATTGCCATTCTTATTTCAAAGGCCTCTGCCTTCAATCTGAAGGTCATTTTCTTTGCTAACCAGTAGATTTTCTATGCAGTCCAAATACTCATTCTGTGTGTGGTGACTTCATCATATGTACCATTGATCCTTGTGACATTTGCACATTCATTTTAAGCAAACATATTAAAAGGTATCATGCAATTAATTTCCATCCCATAGGGTGTTTTCTCTAGTTCAACAGTGAGTCGGGAATTAAGTAATTGCAGTGCTGCCATTGTTCCAGGTCCTTGCCTGACCTCAATTACTGAAAGAAGGTAGGAGGCCCCTGATCTTCCCTTTTCCTGATGCCAGGTGGCGAACAATCTCTTTAGAGTCTAAATTCTGAAGCATACAACTCCTGCTTAAAAGACTCAGTTACCTGTCCATGTCAGGATGTAAATAAGCATTAAGTGTATGCGTGTTCATTAAACAATTGCTAAGTAAATATAGCTCCAGACAGAGATTTTAAATCTGATTCCATATATTTTTTAGAAGTCTTCTTCCTGCTTCAGCGAAATGTTTATATACGAAAAGGTACGTCTGTGTAATCTGTGTGCCTAGACCAAAAAACAGTCATTGAAATCTGCTTGTTGCAGAGACTTACCCCTCAATCAAGCTTTTCCTCTCCTTCCTGAGCACCCTTGTGAGATGACATTTCCCTGCCTCACTTACATGTTAGTTATGAAATATGACTGACCCAGTGGGATGTGAACAAAAGTGAAAAGCATCACTGCCCAAGCTGGCCCCCAGAATCCTCCCCTGTACCAGTTTTTCCCCCTCTAACTGCCTGGAATATTGATGACCTCCCACTTACCTTCAAAGCCATACCGAGGATGGCAGAATACGCATTACCTTAGCTCCTGGAATGACTGTGAAGAAGGATTCCTCACCAACCTGTGCTATTCTGCAGCATTATATGAGCAAAACACCATTTGCATTATGTTTGAATTTTGCACATTTTGCATCTAATTATCACAGTTAGGGATGAAGCCAGGTTTTGTCAAACTTATGCACACACAACTTGAGAGGCCATCTTCAAGAAAAATAATGCAAATTACAAATACAAAATTCACAAGAATAAATGGTTAGAATGACACCTTTAAAATCCCAGTCAATTATAGAAACCTTATAAACTTAGGTCCCTTTCTTCTGAGATATCTTTAAGCAATTATCAGGATTTCTCACACAACAATGCTTCCTTGTTACAGCTTGGATTACCCTTCTGACCTAGAACACCTGAAATTCCCAGAAACTCGCAGCTCCCACAGAGGCTTGGGCAAGGGAGGGGTCCCAGAGCTTAAGCTTCATTAGCTCGACAATGAACCTGCCTTTGGTGACATCAAGTAGCATCTCATATCGGAATGCAAGCCTTGCTCAGGTCTTACAGTGAGACACAACGAGATGCACAATACCTAGAGGACACAAAGCCGAGTGGTAACACAAGTTACTAATACTGTCTTGAGAAAGAGAGACAAAATTGTAACACTGATTTGAACTTGACTTCAGAGATAAAGCAATTTTGCAAAGCTTCCTCACAGATTTAGTAACTGATGTTTCTTGAAAATATGATTTACTTGATGGTATTGTTTCTGCTCCTATTATCAATTGTTAAGATATGGATATATCACAAATATGGCAGTTTGTCTACAAAACCCTTTGACAGTTTGACTTTTTCCAGTAAGTGTCAATATATAACCTTTAGTTAAATAAACTGATGGCATGAAAATTTCTATATGTCATATTATCATGAAATTGCCCAGACTTTAAAGCTATTCATTTCTAAAAGTTATTTTAAAATCTAAAGCATTTTTGTAATGCTTATTTATTTTGAGAGAGAGAGAGAGAGAGAGAGAGAGAGAGAGAGAGAGAGAGAGTTAGGAAGGTGCAGAGAGAGAAGGAGACATAGAATCTGAAGAAGGTTCCAGGCTCCGAGCTGTCAGCACAGAGCCCAACGTGGGACTTGAACTCATGTACTGCCAGATCATGACCTGAGCCAAAGTTGGATGCTTACCCAAGTGAGCCATCTAGGTGCCCCTATTTTAAGATTTTTTTTTAAAAAATAACATAATATCAACCAAGAGTATGTGATCTACAATATCCATATTATAATAAAAATCCACAGAGTCCCATAGCATTTGAATTTGCACAGGAAGTATCCCAAGGGTTTAAATGTCTCTGTGCTGGGTCTTGGCAGTGAACCTAGTCTGGTTCTGCTCCTTATCCTCATCCTTCTACCCCTCTCAGTCCTCTGGCCGGGTCCCTCTTCCTCGGAGTCAGCTCACTAATGCTGCACAGCAAATACTGACACACCTAAGAATCTTTCACAGTCATGTAATGCTCTCGATTCATTCTAAAATCTAGGAGAAGGAAGCCAACCATGGTTTCAATCACTATCAGGAAGACCCCCAATTGTTCCCCCTCCTGCCTCCTCAGTGCGACTTGACAAGAAAATGAAATCTCCCAATCAAGGCATTTCCTCTGAATCCAGTAACCTCTCCTCTGACATTAGTCCTAAATGCTACTCTCTTTCAACTCCCAAACTAAGTAGAGTCTGTGTCCTGAGAGCAGTCTTTCCATTTATCATATGCTAGAAACAGGAGTCAAGGACGGAATGATAAAATAACACAATCTGCTTTCTCTTCGGTGACTTTTTCCCCAGAAACGGTTCGTTAGCCAGACAGAGAAACCAACCTGCAAATATCCTACTGACGTTTTGCAGGCATAACCGTCCTGAGAGCTGCAGCATTGAGTCATACCACCCTCTAGAGATTGTTGGTGGGCATTGAGCACACTCGCTGTGTTCCTGAAAAAGAAAGTTCTGTGTGTTTCAGACACATTGAAACATTTGCTGAGGCAAATCCCTTGAATCGGAAGAGTTCATTTCTTGTTTTCAAATCTTGTTGGGATGATGAAAGGGGGAAGAATGGGAATTCCTGGTATTTGTTTTTGTAGATGAGAGGTCTCCTCCTAAAGTCTACAAATATGCAAATATGTTTAGATGCAAATATGTTTAGATGCAAATGTGTTTAGATTGTTGAGCACTCGTGGTAATAAGTGTATGAAATATTTCACATAATGCCTGGCTCATGGGTGCTTAGAATATATTGAAAGGAAGGGAAAATAGTAGGAAGAAAGGAAGGGAGGGAGAAGGGAAGGATGAGGGGAAGGTAGGCAGGCAGGAAGGAAAGAAGGGAGAAAGCGGGGAGAGAGGACAGAGGGAAGAGGGAAGGAGGAAGGAAAGAAGAAAGAGAGGAAGGAGGAGGGGAGGAAGGAAGGCAAGAAAGAGGGAAGGAGAACAAAGGGAAGAGGGAGGGAGGAAGAAGGAAGAAGAGGGGAAATTACAGTATGAAGTGGTCAGTCTGAGATGCAAGGCATGGATATTGTGGGGGCAGGCAAAGCAGGGGACTTATTAGAGGTACAGAGTTAGACTCCACCCGACCACCTCTCTACTCAGCCTGCTTCATCAGTAGCCCTGTGTTACTTCAGCGTCTCTCCAGGTTTGCCAGTGCTGGGAAGGAGAGCACTCTATTATAAAGGAAAGAAGGGTGTCTAAGAGCTGGTGGAAAACAGCAGGAGTTCCGCTGTAAGACACAGAAAGAAACCCCGAGAGGACCTATCAAAAGGACAGGCGGTCAGGGGGAGGTGGGGTCAGCCCCAGGAGGATGGCAAACCCGCGATACCACAGCGGAGGAATGAAAAAGCTTCAGACAGACTCTCACATTTATATTTGTGTGGGGGCTAGTCCCCTCCCCAGTAACTGCAGACAGAATAAGTACTGAGGAAGGGAGAAGGTTCTGGAAAAAGAAAGACTGGGTTTTCTGCATCCCAAGTACATGGTGCCTCAGAGTACCTCTCGATTTGGAGTTCTGCTCTAAATACCACATAGTCATCTCAGTAGCAAGTGAAGCAAGAGGAATTTGAAATCACAAGTAGCACTTTTGTATGTTATTTTCTTTCTAACTTGTTGTATATTTTAGTATAGTAAAAAAGCCTTATTCTCCTTTAATGCTACTTAAACTTTCAGAAAAATTTCAACGCAAAGCAATGATAATTATAAAAAATCTTGTTTTAGTATTAAAGAAAGGTTTTCTTTTTACTTCAGTCAAGATAACGGCTGAGTCACAAATTTGAGTTCATTTAATATTTTCAATTCTAAGTAAATTTGAAGATAGAACACATTTTTCCCATTAAGCTTGTTGCACTGTTATATTTTCATAGTCAAAAGTGCAGAGAAACAAGATTTACAAATTTGATAAAAATGGGACAATTTGATGTGAAACATGCTCACATGTTTTAGAAAAAACTGAAATAGATTTTATTCTAAAAAAAATCTAAAATGGTTTTCTGAACATTACTTTGATCAGCAAAAATTTTATTAAAGTATAAGAACTTTTTTAAAGGTCTTCCCACAAAAATAGTGCGTGTTTAAAAAGGAGGTTCTAATTAGTATTTTTAATCTATAAAATAGCTTTAATTTAGCTTTAATAATTTTAAATAACTTCAATTCAGATTTAATTATTTTCTTAGAAATGGTTTTCTTTTCTTTTTAATATTTACTTTTGAGAGAGAGAGATAGACAGAGTGTCAGTAGCAGGGGGTCTGGAGGGGAGGGGCAGAGAGAGAGGGAGACACAGAATCTGAAGCCGGCTCCAGGCTCTGAGCTGTCAGCCCAGAGCCTCACAGAAGGCTGGAACTCATGACCTGAGAGATCATGACCTGAGCTGAAGTTGGGTGCTTAGCCAACTGAGCCACCCAGGAACCCCAGAAATGATTTTCAAGAGATTTTTCTTTCAAAGCCATAGCAAGTTAAGAAGAGACTTTTTTTTTTTCTATGATACCTGATTTTGCTCAAAATTCAGGTATGGCTGCTAGAGGGAGAACATAATGAACAATGGATTGGAGTTCTTCAAGGCATCTCAAGTTCAATGCCTTGAAAAGTCCTCAATTCCTATGTTAAATATGTTCACCTCTGCTGGCAGTTGTCTTTTTTAAGGTGCCTATATTCTATCTTTCCACTGATATTCTAGAAAAAATTTAGTTCAGTTCACTATAAAACCTGATGTGAGGAGTAGCAATTCCAGAACACCACAGGCCTGCTATTGTTTGTTTTTAAATTTAGCTCATCTCACTTGAACAATTTGACCCCGATATTTGAGAAAACAAATTATTCTCTCTCCATTAAATAAATAGTTCAGCGCAGGTTCCTTCATCAAAAGACTCATCAGAACTAGGAACAATAAAAGGTGATGAGTATCTACAAAATTAAAATGGATTGTCATCTAAATTATTAGTTAGGTGTCTGACAGAAAAGTAAGACAAATAAATATGCTTGTGAGAAATATATTTTTGAACATTTTCTTCAGCCTTTGAGATATTTTATTCTATTCTCTACAATTAATTTTTAAAAGACCTTGAAGAGTCTTGATTGTATATTTCAGGATATCTAAACTCATGAAAAACAAAATGATTAACCTTGGGAAAATATCTTGCTTTTGAAAATAACATATCCTTGTTTTTACTTCAAATTGTATTCAAATATGAAGGTTGGTTTGAGGCATTCCTCAGCAGTTTTGATGTAGGTCATAGCATTAAACTGGGTGCAGTCCCTTGCAATATGTGTAACCCTGAACTTGGCATAAGTCTTATAAAATGTTTTGAGTGTTGGTTTTTGCTTATTTACTTTGTTTTGGTTGCTAAATTCAGATATCTAAAGAAAAGCTTTAAAAATTAAAGAAAAACAGAAAGGGGAAATGAAAAGGGTATAATCTGACTATCTGAATGAGGACATTGCCAAGTGTTGATTTCAAGATATCCCATAATGCCAAAGGCTACTCATTTGTTCACTCATCCATCCATTCACTCAGCAACCATCTATTGAATGTCTACCCTGGTCCAGGAACTGTTTTAAGCTCTGGAAATACACTGACCAAAACAGTGCCTTCGTTCTTGCGTATTCTGTTGATGGAGACAGAAAAGTAATTTTTAAAAAACTTATTAAATATACAATTTGGTAGTGCAATATGTGCATAAAGGAAAATAAAATATGGAAAGGCACTAGAGACTGGTGAGAAGGGTTGAGGTAGAAGACTGGCATGTTGGCAATTCTGACACATGGCTTCCGAGCAGAAATCGGAATGAGGTGAATTAAAAGTGATGTTCTGGGGATACCAGAACATTTCAGGTAGGGAGGCTACAATATAAAAGTGAATCAGAAACTGAGTGAAAAAAGGGAAGAGCTCCTACTGGCTGGGATTGTGTTTTCACTAATATTTGTGGTATACAATTGAACTAGCTATAAATATCATACCTTACATGCACACAAAGAAAATGATAGACATGTGCTGCTGACCTTGTGTGTGTGTGTGTGTGTGTGTGTGTGTTGTGTGTTTGTATATTTATTTTGAGGGAGAGAGTGCACACACAGGAGGAACAGAACGAGCAAAGAGAGAATCCCAAGTGGGCTTCCAACTGTCAGCAAGGAACCCATTGTGGGGCTCTAACTCACGAACCATGAACCATGAACTGTGAACCATGAACCATGAACTGTGAGATCATGATCTGAGCTGAAAAGAGTTAGAAGCTTAACTGACTGAGACATCCAGGCACCCCAGCCACTGACCTTGTTAACTGCATAGCTCACTCCAAATATTTTGCTACTTTATCAGCTGTATATTTTCGCTACCTAAACTGTTGTCAAGCTAGTTTTTTTGTAGTTCATAATGTTGAATATAACTTTTTAAACAACATATGTTTCCTCTAATGCCAATAATTCTGCCTTTACAATTCTGATGAAGTCTTGTAACATGCCTCCTGGGAGATAATCACTAGACTAAGAGCCACCAAAGAGTGAAGTCACCCTATAGGGTGTCACATATTAAATCCCCTCAATAACTGCATAGATCTATATTCAAAGTAGTGGTTTTCTGCCCTTCTTACTTCCGAGTCTTGGTTAGTAAGTAAGCTATATATTAAAAACTCATTGTGAATCAGATGTAATTTATAATACACCCACATTACCCCAGTTCTTATACAATAAAGTTTTTCTTTGGAAAGCTTTACCAAAATCAGAAAAACTCTCTTCTTTTTACCAGTCCTTAATAATCAATAGCCTCTTTTCAAAAGTGATAAAATAACCAGAACTCATAAATGGAAATCAATCATAGTGTGATTTTTTTTTTAATTTCTACTAATTTCATACAGTTCATGTGGTAATGATGTATCACTCACACTAACATCTTGGCCAGTTTCTGGTGAGACTTCTTCATTTAATTTATAAATTCTTAGAGAAAGTGGAAAAAGAGATAGGCATGTCTATGGCCAAGTTCCATAAATAACGTGTCCTCAAAGTGAAGCAGAAACTTGAGTCCTTGCCCCTGTTTATAACCTCACAAGATGGCGTCTGAAAAATGACTTATCTTTTTTCTTGGGGCCTTTAATGACAATTTTCTTCTATTACAAATATTAGTAAGTTATTATCATGCATCTTTTTACAGGGAGAAAAATATTTAAAAATTCTCAGTTTATTTTAAACTTCTATTTCCTTACCTTTTAAGTTGGACGTATTTCCTCAATGGAATATAACCTGAATGCCTTGTACACCATTCTTGAGAAACAATAGTAAGAGTTTGCCAAATTCTTCCCTCCCAAATGGAACAATATTGTCACATGGCAAACATTTAAGAGTCTGAGTCTATAAAACAGATTTATTCAAAGCTCCTGGATCAGTGAGCTAAATCTCTCCCCAATCCACCCACACTCATACCTTTAGAATTTCACAATTTCTACCAAATGGTCAGTCTCTCCTCCTATCAAACTTAAGCTTATTTGGGAAATCTTACAGCATGGCTTTACTTCCCACGTTCAAACATTCCTATGTCTAAGATATGCTTTATCTTCGTCATTTTTATACGCAGCAAAAGGAAATGAAATTCAACAGGACATTAATTCACATAAAATAGAATCTTGTCTGATGATGTGATGTTGTACTTTAAGAGTTGTCCTTTTATTTTTTTTTACATAATTTGCACTGGTTCTTTTACTCGGGAAAATATTAGATTTGTAAACTTTATCAAACACTCAAGACCAATTTTATATCTGAGTGGAATGGATAAGTATGGTCATAGTCTACACAAAGAATCATATTAGCCCTGGGAAGAGAGAGTGACGGAGAAGGGAACCCAAAGTTGAGAGATATATAATGAATCTGATCACTACATTTCCTACCATTTATTCCACTTGCATAAATTCAAAAACTTTGTCATATAATTTAATTCCTATGGAACTAAGTAATGTGATCTCTGAACCATAATAAGAGATAGATAATCCAAAAGGAACAAGTTTGCATTTCAAAAACTGAAATCACCTCTTTATATCTTTTTCAATACAGAAGATATCTTTCATTCATTTTGTGCACACCTACTCAGAGATTATTATGTCTTTGGTAGTGTTATAGGCCCTTAGGATTCATTAAGGAGAATAAGGGAAGAAAAGGATTTGTTTTTGTTGGAGGGAGACAGAAAAGTAATAGATATCCGGTAAATACATAAATTATATAGTATATAAGAAGATGAAACTCTTATGGAAAAAAGGCAGAACACTGTCCGAGGAATGAGATCTGAGAACAGGTAGGTGTCTATCAGCAGTTTGAAATGAGATAACTGGGCAAACTTTGTTGAGTAGATGACAATTGTTTGAAGACATGAAAGCAGTAAAGCAAACCCTGTGGTTATCTGAAGGAGAGCTTTTCAGAGAGAATAGCCAGGGGAAGGACCCTAAGGAAGCAAGACGCTTGGTACACAGGAAATACAAAGATGCCAGCATACGGGAGAAAGGGGAAGGGGAAGGTCAATTAGGAGGCTGTTGCAATGATCCAGGTGAGATACGATGGTTGCTCGGACTGCAGTGGAGGCGGTGGAAATGTTGAAACATCCCCAAATTCTGAAAGTACATTGAAAGTGGAGTCGGTAGAATTTCTCAAAAAAAAATCAGTTCAGTGTTCACTATCAATATGTCAGTACTTATCATCAACATGTCATCACCAAGAAAAGAAAGCAAAGAGAGAGAGAATGTGAGGTTTACTGAATGTCTGTGATAGGACAGGTGCTGTGCTGAGTTCTGTCCCGGATACCCCACCAGCAACCTAGTAGAAAAACGGTGACTGCCACCGGTACATGTCTCTGTGAACTAACATTGAGTTTCTGAGTCTTCTCTCGAATATCCTGCCATCTTACATTCCTTTTCTTAATGACTAAAAGGTAAAATATTCTATATGGATGAATGCTAAGGAGCAAAGAGCGGGATTATGTTTTTTGAACAGGCTTCTAAAAGCTTAGTGGTCAGAGAATCCTCAAATCAGTGAAAAAAAATCTATACAATAAGGAACACTTAGCTAAAATTAAAAAAAATTAAAAAAAAATCGAAGTTCCCAAAAGACACTTAGAAGTGGACAAGAGCCCAGGAAGGAAACCTCAAAATAGAAAATTCCTGGGAAGGGAAAGCTGCCCAACAACCTTGTTTGTAACAAAGAAGGGGGAGCGGTGAAATGTTATTTATAATCGCAAGTCGGAGCTATATGGAAAGTCCTCCAACTTTTATTCACATAACCTTGGTTAGCCCAGACCTGGAACTGTGGTTCTGTGTCCTCTATTGAACCCAGAAACCTGGAAGCACTAGAGTATTTAGTACTTAACTTTCTCAAGCCTAGTGAAGTTTACTTAAAACAAATATTATGCTGATACTAGATAGTGCTTGTGCACTATGTCCCAGACACCTGTTGGCTTGTACGATGATCACAACGAGCATATGAGGTAATTATTCTCAGTCTCCACACTTTATAATGAAGAAACTCCAGTCAGAGGGCTTAGGTCATGTATCTGATGTTGCATTGCCAGAGTCAAGGGCCCTGGGTTCCAACACAGAGGAGAGAGAGGGGTTTGGATCACCTCTTTGAGAAACGATGGGTTCTGTGTGATAGGGAGATCACTGTATGCAAGGCTTGGAAAATAAAATTCTATGTTAGGCAGGAAACCTATCAGTTCTTCCTTAATATTTTCCTCCATTACAGTGAGAAATTAAGTTCCAAATAATCTTTCTGACTCCTCCCGGAAGCCGTTTCTTCTTGCCCCTACTCCATGCCTACATCTCACCCATATGCTTTGATTCAGACCCCAAATGCCATTGCCTCACTCTCTGGCTATTTGAACTCACACGCCTTGAGAACATTCTGGCTCATGCCGCCCTTTCCTAAAGAGTTTATATCTCCAACTGCTGATTCTGGGTCAGTCATACTACTTCTATTGCTACTGGAGTGCTCATTGTAAGTGTAGCTGGTGTAATGGTTACAGGCAAAAGTGGGATATAAAAAGACGCACCCGTAATTCCCTGTAGCTGAACGCTGCGCTGCTGATGGTTTTCCATTTCCTCCCAAGAGCGAAACAAAACAAAAATCACTTAATCTTGCAAATTTAAAAACCTGTCAATTCCATATTAAAAAAAAAAAAACACTTTTTTTTCCTGTAACTTTTCAGTAGTCAGTGCAGAATTCCTTCCCTTCTTTTCCACCCTCTTCCCTTCTGTCAGCTTTAGGTGGGGGAGGGGTAGAGGCTCAGGTAGCACCATAGAAATAAAGGTAGGAGGGTGTTTGGCTGCTCACGGTTAAGCAGCTGACCTTTGATCTTGGCTCTGGCTCAGATCATGATCTTGAGGTTTAGGAGATCCAACCCTACATCTGGCTCTGCACTGACAGCACGGAGCCTGCTTGGAATTTTCTGTCTCTCTCTCTGCCCCTCCCGGCTCGTGTGCATGTTCACTCTCTTTCTCTCTTAAAATAAATAAACATTTTTAAAAAAGAAAAAGAAATCAAGATAGGGGAGGGATGCAGAAGACAGGAGCTCCTTTGGTCTGTGGCCCTCCTCTGTTCTCCAAAGTTTCTGAAGTCATGTGATGGGTCCCCAGCTCTTACCTTTGGCCTTTTCAAGACAACATGCGTAGCTGACATCCAGAGTTGTGTATTTTCAGTGGACATACCTAGGTCCTCCTCATTCAAATGGCAAAGACATTCAATTCTCTGGCTCTCTTTCTCTCATTTCTCAGCCCTTTATGAAAACTCTCCCCAAGTTCCCAAATTCACTTGTGTTGGGAGAGTAGGAAGCCATCCAGACTCCTTTTATCCCTAACCTCCTCCCTTACTCCTTTTCCTATCTCCCTTGCTGATCCACACTCTGGCTCCATGCTGAGCTTCTCTGTAAGGGATACAGCACCCTTAGACTATATCCTGAGAAAAAAGACACAGATTCCCCTTTAAAAAAATGTCTGCTGTCCTATTATTTCCCTCCAAGGCGTGGAACGTGGCCTGAAAAAAGGGCAGTGGGAGGAATTCCTCATTAATCTCTAATTACTTTTTGTCCTTCCTCTTAACCAAGCTCCACTCCTACCTGCTGGGTCTTTTCCGTGAAGGTGTTGAGAATCAAAAATCTTCCTTTGTCCTATGTTCTTTTCTACTCTGTCATTACTGACTAAGCCCACTCTCCAATTCCTTCAAACTTTGCTCTTAATAATCAATACTAAGATTTGCAAGTTCAAATTTGTTCTTTTGTTCTTTATGTATGAATTAACAAACTTACACCAAAGGCAGTACATATAAAAAGTCATTAACGGAGCCTGGAGTATAAAAGGAGGGGAAGTAAGAAAAGGCGTCGAAACCACATGATTTAAAATCAATTTTTATTCCACTAGTATGCCTTTATTCACTAACTAAATATAATTTCCCCATAAGCATTGATTTGTGCATCTTACATATTCCCAGAGTCAGGCACTTAATAGTAATGCTGACTTGTTGAATGGATAAACAAAGCCACAATAAGAAAATTAATATTCAAAAATATGTAAAACTGCCTTACCTATGTTGGAAAAAAGAAAATCAATGACAATAATGGTAATAAAAATAACTGCTAGGGCTATGAACCAGATGCTATGCTAGTTCTCTGCGTGTATTTCTTTATTTAATCTTCAAAACTCCTCTAGGAGTTAGGAACTCTGATGAAGCACACGAAGGTGAAGCAAATGGCCAAAGTCAGCAGAAATCGGAAAGCTGAATCCCAATTCCGACAATCTGGTTCCATTATCTGAACTCTTACCAACTCTGCTGGGGCCACCTGTCAGTACGATTTCTTTTATGGATATGCCAGTGGAAGCATGGAAATTTATGTCAAACCATTTAATGTTTGCTACACAATCTCATCTCTGCCTTCAACCACTTCGAATTTGAAACTATATTCTCTTGTTTTCCTTGAAAATCTTCCCCTGAAAATATTAGAAGTTAAGATAGTGCTTCTTCCTGGCTCCTGGGGCTCCTGGGTGGCTCAGTCAGATCAGTGTCCAACTTCGGCTCAGGTCATGGTCCCATCATTAATGAGTTCAGGTCTCACATCAGGCTCTGTGCTGACAGCTCAGAGCCTGGAGCCTGCTTCATATTCTGTGTCTCCCTCTCTCTCTGCCCCTCCCCTGCTTGCTCTCTGTCTCTCTCTCTCTCTCTCTCTCTCAAATAAATAAACATTTTAAAAAATACCATTTCTTCCCATTTTTGCATATAATTTCCTCCTTTAAAGAAAAAAATCCACATAGCGGACTTTCAGTATGCTTTTTTTTTTTTTTTAATGACTATGTCTTTTGTTCTCATTTCTGAGATGCTGCCTTAGGGAACTTTCTAACTCATACCTTCATGCCTATTATCCTATCTGTGCTTTTTCATTCAAGTTCATTTCCTTTTATTGGAGCACTTTCTGTAGAATAAGTTTCCAGGCTGTCCTCAACCACGGCAAAGCCTCTTTTTCCTTTTCTAATGATCTGTAAACATGTGTTGTTTGAGTCCAGTTGATGTTACTGTTCGCTGCATGGACTTTTCTCTTTTATGATTCCAAAATTTCATCTGACCACCCTTACAATATCTGAAATAGCTTAAGAAATTACTCCTATCTCTGCTAAAGATACCTACCTTCTCACGTGTCACAACTATTGCAGGAGCTCTTCTGTGACAGGCAAGAACGTGGCAAAGCTTTAAAACAAACTCGGTCTCCCTGCCCCTACCATACGCTATGTACTCACTCTAATCCTGTGTCATACGCTTCCTTCATGTAGCTCAGAAGCTCTCCAATGACAGGAACCAGGGCTGCTCAAACTTAAGCCAGTGTTGTATATTACGTGGATCCTTGGTAAACACAAATTAAAGACAACGGTGATGACAGCACCATGGTTCCAATTGGCTTAAATTAACTTATAAATGGAGGGTTATTTCCTCCTCTGATTAAACAAAATCAAGAAAATCATGACTGTATACAAACACAGGAATATATATTTTGTTTTTCATAATCCAAAATTTTGAACAGCAGTGTAATTTTCACTGATCCTTATCATTTTCAATTTTGTACACTTCTCTGATTATTCAGAAAAAAACTCTCAATTGGATAGTTCTAGTAATACACGCTGCTTACTAATTTTTGACTTATTAAACAAAACATGTTAGTTTTAGTACTAAAATCTCAATAAGTTTCCAGATGTGAGCCATAGAGACATATTACCACATCAATTTGTAGGTCAAATTCTTCAACAGAAATAATGAGAAAACAATCTTACTTCTCTTTACTTCTTCTAGCTCAAAATGAAGGAAGTAACCAATCAAATTTGTCTACGATACCTATAAATCAGAAATTAAACAAATCCAGGGCGCCTGGGTCACTAAGTAAGTTAAATATCTGACTGGCTCAGGTCATCTCATGGTTCACAGATTTGAGCCCCAAATCGGGCTCTGTGCTGATAACTCAGAGCCTGGAGCCTGCTTTGGATTCTATGTCTCCTTTCTCTGTCCCTCACCCACTTGCACTCTGACTCCCTCTCTTTCTCTCTCTCTCTCTCTCAAACATAAATTAAAAAAACATTTAAAAATAAACCAACAAATACATAAACATAAAATAAGAATTAGGCATTTTTAATTAAAATTTAATTGCTAAAATTCTATAGTTATATTGTTTCTCCTACAAATAATTAATAATAAACATACATTGATTTGAAATAAATGCATAAATAAGCATTTTTAAAGTGGCAGACTATTGCTTATATTCTAAATGTCTCCACAATAGTTACTACACACACACACACACACACACACACACACACACACACACACGCATGTGCACACAAACACATAAAAGATTAGCAGCTGTCCTTCCAGGTAAATTATTACAGCATTTTATTGTCAGTTGCAGGTGTACCAAATTAAATTGCTTGCAAACTATCTGAAACACTGAAAATAAAGTCTAGCAGTCAGCAAGCCCCATCTATGCCCATAGAGCTTCCTGTCAGCTTTTTAGAGATTCACTTTCTGAATGGAACAGACCACTAATTCTCAGCATTGGAGAATCTTCCAATCGGAAAAAAAAATTGAATATGAAAATAGAGAAAAGAAAGGTGCCTGGTGGCTCAGTTGGTTAAGCATCCGACATTGGCTCAGGTCATGTTCTTGCAGTTCATGAGTTCAAGCCCTGTATTGGGCTCTGTGCTAACAGCTCAGCGCCTGGACCTTGCTTTGGATTCTGTGTCTCCCTCTTTCTCTGCCCTTCTCCTGCTCATGTTCTCTCTCTCTCTCTCTCTCTCAAAAATAATCGTTAAAAATTTTTTATAGAGAAAAGAGCAATAGACCCAGAAGCAAATTAAAAAGAAATACATAAAATGCTAATTAATGTTTTCACAGTGATATGCAAAGTTGTATACGAAAGCAGAAATAAACATAGATTGGCTGGTAGAAAGAGAGATTTTAGGTAATCTTTTAAAAATAAAATCAAAAAGCAAGTAACGATAGACTATGAACAAGTGGGGTGAAGGGAAGAGCTGAAGATCAACAATGCGCAGCTTCTAAATAAGGAAAGTTCTAGAAGGAAATATAGAAGGAAAATGAAAAAAGGAAATTGTCAAAAGCATAATAAGTTAACTTTCCAGAGGTGCCAAATGGCTCAGTGGGGTAAATGTCTCACTTCAGCTTAGGTCATGATCTCATGGTTTGTAGGTTTGTTCCCGCTTCGGGCCCTGTGCTGACAGCTCAGAAACTGGAGCTTGCTTCGGATTCTGTGTCTTTCTCTCTCTCCACCACTCACCTGCTCGTGCTCTGTCTCTGCCTCTCAAAATAAATAAATATCTAAAAAAATAGCTTTCCAAAACTGAAGGAGAGCAGGCAAAATTTAAGACCAAAGAATGAAATTAGACACACTTCAATGCACTCCATTGTAAATATCAGAACACCAGGAACACAGCCATCATTTCTAAGATCTTTCAGAAAAAAAAAAATATTTTTAAAAGAAAAGTTAGATTTCTCAACTACAAAATCAGATAACAGAAGACGAAAGTACAATTCATCAAATACAAAAATGTATGTATTGTTTCTTATTTAAAAATCATAATGGAGCAAAGGAAGGCGGCATCACTGCTGTAATTCCCCATCGCTAAGCACGACTTCCTTCACACTCCTGCACCCGAGCCGGGTTGGTTGTCTTCAGGTGTTTTGGGTTCAGGTGAGGTGCCCTTTCCCGGTTTTGAGCGCAGGGGCTGCGGGTGTTCCCTCCCAGCCAGGGCCAGGCAGGTGAGGCACCGGGGTGCGCCTCCTCCAACCGCGCACTGAGCATGTGCAGTCCGGCCGTGCGCCTGCTCTCCAGCCTCCACGCTTCTCCCCTCTTCTCCACGCATCTCCGCCTCCTCCAGGCTGAGGAGCCGGCTGCCTGAACTCCGCCGGGCCAGGTTTTTGGAGCCGCCGTGAGCGCCAGGAGGGAGGGGAGCGCGGCACTAGACCAAGCACTGGGTTCAACACCAGGATTGGTCGCAAGTAGAAAGATTTCGCCACTACAGCGGGACCCTCGGGCTGTGCCCACGTCGCACTGGAGGCTGGAGCGGGCGCTGCGCTCAGGTGCTGAGGAGTCTTTGACCTACAATACATCCACAGCATGTGGTCCCAAGAACTTCCCTAAAAGCTGGGGTGGAGCCTAGATGGCGGAGATGAAGGGAGCTCTGTAAACTTCATCCCCACCATTTTTTGAACTGAGAAGGATATTACGTTCATCTGCGAGAGCAGAAGGAGAAAATACGAACTCCAGAAGGAATAGAACCTCAAGGATACCTGAGTGAGTGGGGGCGAACGGGGGAGATCTGAGGACGGGCCAGCCCGGACGGGCAGGGGAGGTAAGATCCCCAGCACAACATGGCGCAAGCAAGCTTGCGGCACCCAAGAGACAAAGGGAAGAGACAGAGTCGGAACACGCTCATAGAACTGTCTCTGGGGAAGAGGTATAGAACGCTTGGCTATGCTTGGAGACAGAAATCCACTCCATAGATAACTGGTGGGTAGCGGGAATCCCGAACCAGGGTGGCGCAAGAGAAGGAACAGCTTCCAACCTCCGCTGGGAATCAGAGGCATCTGTGGCTGTGAGAAGCGGCTGCGCTGGGGAGGCGCGCTCCCCTGCGGGAAGCAGCCTGAGCAGCAACTGCGCTAGGTGCGAGCAATTCGAACTTGGTTTTGGGAACGGGACCACGGACCGCATTTCCACGGCACACCTCGCCCCCTGCACGGACTGCGCGAATCCCGGGTCCCCACAGGGAAAATATAAGGCGCACACCGACGGGACCCTCAACAAAGAGTCAGTGGCGGGTGGAGGCCCGGGCACGCGCTTAGAATGTAGGAGCTCCCAGCTCATTTCCAGCAGCGCACAGCGGCTTGAGCAAAGCTATCGGAAACTAAGAGAGACTCGGTTTTTTGCTTTTTGTTTTTTTCCTTTCCCCTATTGCAATCGGGATCCTGACTGGGGGTGGGGACTCCGCAGTTGAGTCTGTGAAGGTGCGCACTTCACCTCCTGCTGCTCATTTCGACTCAGGCAGGGGCGGAGCCTCTGAGAGCAGACTCCAAGACTTACCACATCAAACAGGCCTATCCACCAGGGGGAGCTGCTGCTTGCTTTTTTTTTTTCCCCCCTTCGGTTTTTTTTTTTTTCGTTTTGTTTTTTTTTGGTTGTTTGTTTTTTTAATATATAACAAAAATTTTATTTTCTTCACTAGTTTCGTACTTTTTTCTTTGTCATTATTACCTTTTCTTTTCCTTTTTCTTTACTCAATTCCTTTAAATTTTACTCCTTATATTCCTTTCTCCTTTCTCCCTTACTTTTTCACCTTCTCGCAACCCAGATATATTCTCCTGTATCTCATCCTTACTTCTCCCCTAAACTTGTTATACACTTTTAAGCGGTCTACTGTCCTTTGTTGTCTCCGACCCCCTTTTATATATATATTTTTGTCTTTTCTTCTTTCTCTTTTCTTTTTATTTTCTCTTCTTCTCTTCCTTTCATCTCTTTCCCTCCCATTTTCTTTCTTTTCATTCCCCCCTGTAATGTGTTTCTTTGTTTGATTTGTCTGTGTGTATGTGTGCTTCTGTTCCCTCGGTGTTTGTCAGTCTGTTTTCCTTCA
>NC_043700.1:67983478-68020001 GCF_006229205.1 Suricata suricatta
GGGGGAAGGGGGAGGGGGGAAAAGAGGTGGTGGTGATGGTGGAGGGCACTTAAGGGGAAGAGTACTAGGTGTTGTATGGAAAACAATTTGACAATAAAATATTATGGAAAAAATATATAAATAAAAATTATGTGTAAGTAAAAAAATAAAAATAAAAATAAAAATCATAATGTAGGCTTATTTTATTGAATTGTGAGACTTTTTTAAATAAAAGAATGAAAAGCATTTATACCATGCACCTCATCTTAAGTTCTTGGAGATGACATCAACAAGATGGCAAGACAGGGAGCACTGGACCGTTCTTCCTCCCACGGATGTACCATTCATCAGCAATACATGGATCGATTCTATTTGTGAGAAACCCACAAGCTAGTTGAGAGTCTCTTGCACCATGGGCAGGTGTAAACCAGCCACATCAAAACTGGAAGGAAAATGAAAGACATCTTTTTGCAAGAATCCCCATGCTTGGCCCAGAGCGAGAGGACTGGGAGGAAACTTCCAGCTCTCAGCTTCTCCCTAAAGAGGGAGAGAGTTGGACTACACATCTGACTTTCAACTTTTCCAGGTACTACTCAAGGGAATGTCTTTTGCGTCCCCTCTCTAGGAGCACTGACAAGGCCTAGCGTATACCAGATCCCTGGGGACTACAGAGATAAAGACAGCAGTTTGAAATAGTGTTTGGCCTCATGGCAGCTTTAATATATTTTTATATATTATATACATTAATAATTTAAATATAATGTATGTAATATAATGGAAATTATGTTTCCCAGCTTCTCCTTGGGAAGGAAAAGAATTGGTTCACATGTCAAATGTTTCAACTTTTTCAGGAGTTGCTCAAGGGGAAGATTTGGTCTTACCTATCTTGGGCGTTTATGGGAGCTGGCACACTGTAGAGACCTAGGGGCCACTAAGAATGAAGGCTGGGAGATCGTACCACCAAAAGGTTTAAAAGGGCCACAGAGGCTCTGGCTACATTGGTTGGTGAAGGTCTTATCCTGTATGTATGAGGCCAATCCATAGATGCTTATAGCAGTTTTATTCATAATCCCCCTAATCTGGAAGCAACCAAGATGTCTTTCAGTGAGTAAATGGATAAACAAACAATGGCATATGCAGCCACTGCAGTATGATTTAGCACAAAAAAATAAGAGCTGTCAAACTATGAAAAGACATACAAAAATCCTAAATGCCTATTACTAAGTGAATGAAGCCTGTCTAATAAGACTGCATGCTGTATGATCCCAACTATGTGACATTGTGGAAAAGGGAAAATAAAACTGAGATAATAAAGAGATCGGTAGCTGACAGGTTTTAGGGAGAAGAGGGCGAAGAGGTATGGTGCAGAGGATTTTTAGGGCAGTGAAAATACTCTGTATAATACTGCAATGATGAATGAGTACATGTCATTAAACAGTTATTCAAATCCATTGAATGTATAGCACAAAGAGTGAGTCCTAATATAAACTATGGGCTGTGTGTGGTTATGATGTGTAAACCTAGGCTAATCAGTTGTTACAAACCTAGCACCCAGGTGAGGAATATTGGTAATGGCGGAAGCGGGGGGGGGGGGGGGGGGGGGGGGGGGGGGGGGGGGGGGGGGGGGGGGGGGGGGGGTGCTGTGCTTGTGTAGAGGGAAAAGGCTATATGAGAAATCTTCTCCCAATTTTACTGTCAACCTAAAACTGCTGTAAAAAAATTGTTTATTTGTTCAAATGGAGAGATAAAGACTTCCACATACAAACAAAAACTGAAAAAGTTTACTGCCTTATGAAATATTAGTGGGAGTTCTTCAGTTTGGAACAAAAGGAACATGATAGCACAAGAATGTATAAAACTTGTTTGTAAAGGTATATATGTAGACAAATACAGAATATTCTATTAATGTAATGGTGGAGGATAAATTACTTTTAGTTCTTGTATGAACTTTAAAGGCAAAATTTTAAAAATAACTCTTATTAAATATACATCAATAAACAAACACTATAAATAGATTCAAATTGTGATGTCAATAATGAAATGGGATGGGCACCTGGGTGGTTCAGTTGACTGAGTCTCTGACTTTGGCTCAGGTCATGATCTAGCAGTTCTTGAGTTCCAGCCCTGCACTGGGGCTCTGTGCTAACAGCTCAGAGCCTGGAGCCTGCTTTGGATTCTATGTCTCCCTCTTTCTCTGCCACACCACTCTCCCTTTCTCTCTCTCTCTCTCAAAAAATAAATAAACATTAAAAAATTTGTTTAACAATAAAGTGGGAGGGAGAGTAAAAGTGTGGAAGTTTTATATGTTATTGAAGTTAAGTAGTTATCAGCCTAACGTAGACTATTGTAACTGTAAGATATTATGTATGCCTCTTGGTAACCAGGAAAAGAAAAGCTACAAGACAAACAGAAAACAATTAACAAAATGATGAGAGTAAATATTCCTCTATCAATAATTTGTTTTAATGTAAATGGATTAAACTCCCCAGCTAAAAGACATAGAGTGGTTGCATAGATTTAAAAAAAAATACAACTACTGTATATGCTATCAGAGACATGCTTTAGATTTAAAGACACACATAGGCTGAAAGCAAAAAGATGGAAAAAGACATCCTATGAAAATGGCAATCAAAATGGAGCAAGAATGACTACCCTTGTATCAAACAAAATAGTCACAAACTGTCACAAAAACAAAGGACATTGTATAATGACAACAATTCATCAGAAAGATCTAATAATTTTAAGTGTGTTTGCACCTAACATCAGAGTACTTACTGCAAACATTGACAGAACTAAAGAGAGAAATAGACAGCAATACAGTAAAATTAGGAGACTTTAATACCCTACTTTCAATACTGGAAGAAACAAGTACAGAGAAAATCAACAAAGAAACAGCAGACTTGAACAGCACTATAGACCAAATAGATGTAAAAGACATTTACAGACCATTTCACTCAACCGCAGAAGAATATATTTAAGAGTACAAAGAAGATTCTCTAGGATAAATTACATGTTAGATAAAAGACAAGGCTTAACAAATTTAATCATAATGGAAAGAAATTGGAAATCAATAACAGAAGAAAAACTGGATAATTCACACATATGTGAAAACTAAACAACACACTGTCAACAATCAATGGGTCAAAGAAAAAAATCAAAAAAGAAATTAAAAAATATCTTGAGGCCAATAAAAACAAAAACACAAAATACCGAAACTTTTTAAGAATGCAGCAAAAGCAGACTAAGAGGGAAGTTTATAACAATAAATATCTACATTAAAAAAGAAGAAAGATCTCAAATAAACAACCCAACTTGGCATCTCAAGAAACTAGTAAAAGAACAAATCAGTCCAATGTTACAAGGAAGGAAACAATAAATGTTAGAGGAGAAATCAATTAAATACAAAATAGAAAAAAGGTAGAAAAAAATAACCAAAACTAAGATTGGGATTTTGAAAAGATAAAATTGATAACATTCAAATAGACTAAGAAAAAGGAGAAAATATTAAACAAATAAAATCAGAAATTAAAGAGGACACATTACAACAGATGCCTTAGAAATAAGGATCATAAGAAACTCTAATGACCAATTATTTACCAAGAAACTGGATAACTTAGAAGAAACAGATAAATTCCTGAAAACCTACGACCTACAGGACTGAATCATGAAGAAATAAAAAGTCTGAACACGAGAATTAGAAGATTTAACATTGTTTAAATGTATATAGGATGCGAAGTGATCTACAGAATCAATGCAATATTGAAATCTCAAAAGTACTTTTCTGTAGAAATAGAAAAAACTATTCTAAAACTCATGTGGAACCACATAGCCAAATCAATCTTAAGAAAGAAGAACAAAGCTAAAGGCATCACATTTCCTGATTTCATATATTATTCAGCTACAGTAATTAAAATAGTATAATTCTGGTATGAAGACTGAAACATAGTCCAACGGAACAGATTAGAGAGTCCAGAAATAAATCCATGTATATACAGTCAATTGATCTTAAACAAGAGTATTACAAACACACAATGGAGAAAGGATACCCTCTAAAACAAACGGTGGTGGGGAAAATGGATAACCACATCCAAAAAAGAAAATTGAATCTTTATTTATACCATTCAGAACAATCAGCTCTAAATGGATTAAAGACTTAAATATAAGACCTGAAACTGTAAAACTTCTAGAAGAAGACATAGGAAACAATCTTTAGGACATTAGTCTTGGCAATGGTTCCATGGACATGACACCAATAACACTGGCAACAGGAGCAAAAATAAACCAGGGGAACTAGATCAAATTAAAAGGCTTTTATGGCAAAGAAAATAGTCAACAGAGTGAAAGGACAACCTATTGAATGGGAGAAAATATTTGCAAAGCAAAGAGTTTAATTTTAACAAAATGTAAAGGACTCTTATAACACAATAACATAAAAAACCAATAACCCAATTTAAAAATATGCTAAGGATCAGTTTTTTTTCCAAAGAAGGCATCCAAATAACTAACAAGTATCTGAACAGACATTCACTGCTGTAATCATTTGGAAAATGCAAATCAAAACCATAAGATATCTCCTCATACCTTCTAAGATGGCTATAAAAATAAGGAGGAGAAGGAGAAGTCGACACAACAAGTTGTTGGTGAAGATGTGAAGAAATTAGAATTGTTGTGCACTCTTAATGAAAATGCAAAATGTGCAGCTGCTACAGAAAACAATACGGAGGGTCCTCAATATATAAAAAAAATGAAACTGCCATAAGGGGTACCTGGCTGGCTCATTCAGTAGAGCTTGTAACTCATGATCTGGGGGTTGTGATTTTAAGCCCCACATTGGGCATAAAGCTGATCTTACAAAAACAAAACAAAACAAAACTACCATTAGGCTCAGCAAACCATTTGATATTTATCTAAAAAATGTTTTTTAATCTGGATCTAGAAGACATATTAGCTCTTCCGTGTTAATTGCAGCATTACCCACAATAGCCATGATGTGGAAACAACTTAAATGTCCATCAATGCATGAATAAATGAATAAAGAAAATGTGATATATGCACACAGTGGAATGCTATCCAGCCTTTAAAAGAAGGAAATCCTTCAATATGCTGCAACACAAATGAACCTTGAGGAAATTATATTAAGTGAAAGAACCAGTCACAGAAGGGCAAATATTGTATGATTCTACCATAAGAGGTGCCTAAAATAGTTAAACTCACAGACTCAGAGAGTAGAATGGTGGTTGCCAAGGGCTAGAGTGAAGGTTGAAAATAAGGAATTGCTAATCAACCAGCATCAAGTTTCAGTTATGCAAAATGAATACGTCCCAGAGATCTGCTGCACGACAATGTACCTAGAGTTAATAACACTGCATGGTACTCTTAAAACTCTGTTAGAGAGCAGGTCTCATGTTAAGTACTTTTAACCACAATAAAATAATTTTTTAACAAGAAGTTATTTAAGGTTATACTCTAGGAAAATAGTGGAATAAACTAAGTAAGAAAAAGATAAAGAATCTAAGAAAGAGCAAACCAATCCAAAAGATGGAAAATGACAAATTCAAGGCTGATATTTGTAAGAAAGGAGTAAAAAAAATTACTTAATAAAGCATGAGGATAGACTATATCAATATGTGATTGTTGGTGCTTAAATTTAATACAATGATTGGTGCAACAAAGCATCTCTCAGCAGTAGGTTTTGAGAAGTAGAACACATGACACCCAGAAGTTGAGACCTATTCTAGGTAAAGAGGCTTCAGTACATGTATACAGGATTTACATAGATGACAGTAAGAGCAGTAAGAGACAATATAGAGGACTTGATAAGACTCTGGAGTCCGAATGCCACTTACTAGTCCAATGACCTTGAGTAATGTATTTTCCAAAGATTGCCATAAAAACACTTTATCTTCTGGAATCTTGTCTTCAAATCTTGACAGGCTAGTGACTTGTTTATAACCAGTAGAATGCAAAGAAGTGACATCGCATGGCTGCCAACGTTGGGTTATATAAGACAATTTAGCTTCTCCCATATCAGCCAAGACACCTTTTCCCCAACCTTTTGGTTCCTCATCTTTAAAATGGGCAAAATAACACTTACCTCAGGAATATGGTGAGGATTTAAAAGTACATAGAAGGCTGGGGCACCTGGGTGTCTCAGGAGGTCTAGTGTCCAACTCTTGATTTTGACTCAGGTCATAATCTCACCATCATTAGGTGGAGCCCCACATCTGGCTCCATGATGGATGTGGAGCCTGATTATGATGCTCTCACTCCTTCTCCCTGCCCCTCCCCTTCTCTCTCTCTATCTCCTCCCACCCCACAAAATACATAGAAGGAATACAAAAAATGTCTGACATTTTCTTGTAGTGGTAGCTGTTGTTGTTATTGTTCTTAATATTACTATTATTCACTTACTCAAAAATATCAAGATAGGAAGTAAAACATAAGTATCACGTGCTACCTATAACAACATGCTTCTAAGGGTTATCTTATTGTAAATATTAGCAGGAATGGCCAAGGTCTTACTGACTCCCTTGCTACCATTTGGGTAAACAAATTATTATTCTGTCTTCCCTTTTGGCTTTAGATAATACACTATATGTATTTCTACAATGAAAAAGAAAATAGAAAAGAAAGAGAGATGTTGATTTGTCCTCCCCCTTTTTTTAGGTTTAAAAGAAACTGAAGAATCCAAAAGTGACAACTTTATATGTGTGGCAGGGGGCCAGTGAGATCAATTGTATCTGTTTTACTAGGAAGTATACAAAAGGATGTTTTACATTATATATCAAGATACAGTAGTTGGATTATATTTTTCAGAGATGGCTTTTATGGGAAATCATTACGAATAAACCCTCAATTAAACATTGTTGACTTTAGAAAGGCTGAGGGCCAGAAGTGTTGGTTTGGAAGAATGAGGGGATCGTTTCATTTTAGTGGAAGCTTTTCAGTACTATTTTATTTTTATAGTATATATTAGTTATTTTGATTTTTAAAAAAAGAGCCATGGGCTTTTTATTGGAAAATACTGTCTAAAGGCACACTGTGTCCTACTTTAAATTTTCTATTGACCAAGCTTCAAGGAGCGGAAGCTCTGTTTTTTCCTGCTGAAAATTACCAGGACTTCTACAGAGAAGAGTAAATGTCTAAGCAATTATTAAGTAAATTAAATAGGATATTTCTGACAATATGAAACGCTGCTTACAAAAGAATCACCTCATACAGTCCTTAAACATTTTCATCACCACAAAAAGAAACCTCATACACATTTTAATGGTTCCTTCTCATTCCCTTTTTCCTCCAGGCTGTGGCAACTATTAATTGGCTTTCTTACTCTATTCATTTACATGTTCTGGACATTTTACATGGATGAAATCATACAATTCATCCTCCTTTGTACTAATTCCTTTCACTTTGTGTAGTGTTTTTGAGGTTCATCCATATTGTAGCATCTATCAATATAAGATTTCATTCTTCTTATGGCTGAATGACAGTTGAACGGATATACCGCTTTGTTATCCATTCACCAGCTGCTGGACATTGAGGTTGCTTCCAGTTTGAGCTATTGTTTCTACAAATAATGTTTCTACAAAATTTGTGTACAAGCTTCTGATTAAATATTTCTAGTTCATTTGGGTATATGCCAAGGAGTGGGATTACTTGGTCATATGCTAATGATTTAAATTTTTAAAAAACACTTTTTAAACATTTATTTATTTACTTATTTATTTATTTGAGAGACAGAGAGTGAGTGGGGGATGGGCAGAGAGAGGAGACACAGAATCCAAAGTAGGCTCCAAGCTCTGTGCTGTCAGCAGAGAGCTGGACTTGGGGCTGAAAGCCAGGAACGGCCAGATCATGACCTGAGCTGAAGTTGGACTCCCAACTGACGGAGCCACTCAGGCGCCCCTATGTTTAACTTTTTGAGGAACTGCCCAAATGTTTCCCACAGTTGCTGCACTTTTTACATTCTCACTTGCAAGGTAATTCTTCCCTATCCTCATTAACATTTACTTTGTTCCCATTTGCTTTTATTATAGCTATCCTAATAGTGCAGAGTGGTATCTCGTGGTTTCAGTTTGCATTTTCCTCATGACTTATGATGTCGAGCATCTTTTTATGCCTTTAAACATCACTTGACTATCTTCTTTGAAAATGTACCTTATCAAATCTTTGGCCCATTTTTGCTAACGGAAATATAATTGACATTAAACATTATATTAATTGCAAGTGTACAATATAACTACTCAATATTTGTATATATTACAAAATTATCATTACAGTAAGTCTTATTAATGTCCATCACCACACATAGTTACACATTATTTTTTTATGATGAGAACTTTTAAGATCTACTCTCTTAGCAACTTTCAAAAATATAATACAACATTATTAACTGTAGTCATCATGTTGTACATTACATGTCCTCATTTTTAAAGTGTTCATTCATTTATTTTATTTTTGAGAAAGAGAGGGAGACACAGAATCCGAAGCAGGCTCCAGGCTCTATGCTGTCAGCACAGAGCCCCAGAAAGGGCTTAAACCCACAAATCAGGACATCATGACTTGAGCTGAAGTGTGAAACTTAACTGACTGAGCCGCCCAGGTGGCCCTCCCCCATTTTTTAAAACTGGGCATTTTGTCTTTTTGATGTTGAGTTCAGTTTGCACACTCATTCCAAATCTGATTTTAGAACCACCTAGGAGATAGATGTTGGAGGAAGCCGGATCTGCCTTATTATTTTATGAAGCCATAAAAGAAGCTATAGCTTAAGTGGGAAAGTTAAGTAGAGAGACTCCCGGCCCCTCCAGTCCACATCCTGCACTAGCTCACCCAACACATTTGGGACTACACAGCTACACTTTTATCCAGGACTGCTGTCTCATGTTGTCGCTGTTGTTTTTAAGTGCTCATTTACTTTTGAAAGAAAGAGAGAGAGCTGGGAAATACAGAGAGAGGAGGACAGAGGATCAGAAGCAGCTTAGGCACTGACAGCAGAGAGCCCAATGAGGGGCTCGAACACATGAACCGTGAATCATGACCTGAGCCAAAATTGGACCCCCAACTTTTGAAGACACCCAGGCGGCCATGCCTCACATTGTTTTGAGTGGAGTGAGCAGGAAGAGATATCTTATTTTCAGATTTTAAAATGCTTAGCTCCAACTGCATGAAAAATATGGATCAATAACTTTGATGAAGTAACTCATCCCACTTCTGTGGAGACAAGCAAAGCATGGGTTAAGAGGCCACAACACTTTAAGGAAAATTTTTCCTCTTAGGAACCTGAAAGTGAGGAAAAATCATCTCTCTATTTGAACCACCAGAGCAAGAGTATTTTAATTTTAAAATTACTTGTTTATTTTAACAATGTAAACTTGACATTTATTAAATATCAAGGTGATTTTTTCCACAGTCCTTATTTTTTTGTTTTAGATTGCTTTCCTAAGATGAGTAAGACACCAGCTCTCAGATGCAATGTTTATAAGAGTATTGTAAGAGTTAAGGGACTAAAAATAAAACCAGACCACAATAGAAAATGTTTATGTTGTATTTGGTTTTGTGTTCTTGAATTCTTTTTTATTTTTAGTTTTCTTGTTTACTTTGTCAGTCAAAATAAATTATGTGTTTGTTTCTGGAAGCATACAATAGTCTTGATTACCCCACTAAAGAGAGTCAAGCAGAGACATTTCATGGTTGAAGTAACCCCTTTGGAGCATGCTATTTGAAGTACCAGGCAGTACGTGGAAAAGAACGTTGCCTGGCACACTTGTGGGAGCCTCCAGTGCGTCAGCCCTCATCATGCTGTGGGGCAGCACCGCACATTCTCAGTTGTTCCTGATGCTTCTCACACCACTTGATTTCCTGAACATTTATGGTAACTTCCCTGCTCTTCCGGCACAAAGATTTTTGTTTTTTTAACCCCTAATGCACTATATTCCATCCCTTCTGGCTTTAAATACTTAGAGTGATTTCTACTCCTCTTACTGACTCGGGCTGATGCAATATTTGCTACCAGATGTAGTGCCGGGTGCATCAGAGTGCTTCCATGACTACCCAAGAATATCTTTTCCCTCATACCCCCCAGGCCAAGCCTTACTAAGGTAAATCTAAAATTTATCCTTATGCTTTTAATGACAGCACAAATTGAATTTTAGCACTACCCAAATTCATAGTCTGAGCAGGTCTTCTTTATAAAAGTCAGGACATGGCTGAGAAAGTACAGGTCCTAAAGGACTGGACTTGAGAAATATGGGGAGATTCAGAATTATTTGGTGACCTTTCTCCTTTAAATTCCACTGGGACTGTCCAGGAGCAAGAGCTTGACTTTGTTAGTCTCAGGGCATTAGATTACCTTTCTTGGAAGTCCTTTATTGTCATTATTTGAGGTATTTTTCTTATTCCTCAAAATGTGTTCTCCATGCTTCTTAATAACTTTAGATCCATAACTAGAGTTCAAGTCCTACATGCTCTATGTGAACACATAAAAAGTATGGAAAAGGAAGACGGAGCATGAAGACCAAAATAATAACAATATTTTTCAATGTATTTCAGCACAAACCTGGAGGATATCTGTAGAAATAGATTCTACAGGTGTTAAACTGGACAGGAACTAGACTAACACTCTTTCAGATGGAATTTTTTGATGGCATACTTATCGGAGGGTCTTTATTCAATGTGCTGGCTCAAGTGCTAGGAATGGTTTTAATAGTTGGTTGTCTCATAGAAATCTAGACTCAGTCGTGTTGTATATTTAATGTACTTGAGATTCTAGAACTTCCTTTGTATAATCCCAAAAAAGAATCTAAAGAATAAGAAGATGGAAATGTTGGAATAGCTTTATTATGTGTACTTTATTCAACCAACCTCTCTACTAGATGCCTTAGAGAACCCAGAAGGACACTCCTCTGGACTAGTGACATGTCAGTGAGGGGAGCCCCAGCATCCCTGAAGAACTCTAACGCAGCTCTTTGTAGGACAGAAATGATGGTAGATATTATTCCACAAGACATACTCCTTGATTTTACTTGGGAGGGAGTAGGATCTGAGAATGTTAGAGGCCAAGTGACAGCACTTGATTTCTAATAATGAGGTGGGACTGATTCTGTAATACAAAGGAAAGTTGGAGCAGTAATGAGAATGAAGTAACCCGTGGAGATCTTTAGAGGCAGCTAATTGACGATGCCAATTAGACAGTCGGGCAGCCTACAGAAGATCTCTATGATTACAAAAAGCAGAAACATGCAGAGCTTCAGGTTTTTAAAGATATGTGGTGCCACAATAGCCCCTACATCAATTCCCAGTCCTGGGCCAGTTCACAGATTCAAATTCACTCCAGGGGAAGATGAATATCACTGTAGATCGGGCAAAAGGGTCACAAGCTTGAGCTCTAGATTTCCCTCTAATTTTAAGGGACCTATAGCCATCTTATGAGGCACTGGGGGTTAACACTGACCATAAACACTGAGCACTGGCTCTGAGATAAAGTTAAAATCTTGGGATCCAAAATTTCATGGCATTCCATCGGTAAGAGAGGTTTGCTCTGTGAATATTAATCAGCCTTTCTTCAGTCAGCCCTGTGTTTACTCAAAGTGCCATCTAGAGCAAGGATAGAGGCTATCCATGAGCTCAAAGTAAACTAATATTTTACCCAAGTCAGTTTCACTATAGGTCCATTTGTCTTGAGAATCAATCCTCTGCTAATTTGTGAATTTGCAATTGGCATAGGCATTCCTTGCAACTTTTAGAAGTTTCATAGAAACTAGCTTGTGGGTGATTGTGGTAGGAAGAGTTAAGAACAAACCTTGGAATAAGATCTTCCTTTTCAAATAATAAATTTTTAAAAATACTGCCTACCTGAGGCAATTATAAATATCATGAAATCCACCCAAGACTAGAAGGGTGCAGGAGTAATGAGTCCTGTTGAATGTTCAGTTAACCACTTATTTAGTCTGTGTGGAAGACAGATTTATCTCAAAAAAAAAAAAAACCCAATAGTGTATTGTAGCTATATTAGGTGGTGACTTTAACTGCAGCTTCTGTTTCAGACGTGATCTCATTATAGAAAGAAGTCCACAGAGCTCCTGAGGCATTGTTTGAAGCTACGAAACATTAAGAACAGATTTTTTTAAGTTTTTTTTTTTTAGTGTTTACTTATTTTTGAGAGAGAGAGACAAAGCACTAGCAAGGGAAGCACAGAGAGAAAGGGAGACGGAATACAAAGCAGGCTCTAGGCTCTGAGCTGTCAGCACAAAGCCCAAGGTAGGGCTTGAACCCATAAACTGCAAGATCATGACCTGAGTTGAAGTTGGATGCTTAAACAATGGAGCCACCCAGGCGCCCCAGAACCTTTATTGTTGTTGTTGTTGAGAGAGAGAAAGAGACACAGAGAGAGAGAAAGCACATGTGTGAGTGGGAGAAGAATGGGAGGAGGGGAGAGAACCTTAAGCAGACTTCATGCGCAGCATAGAACCCACTGTGGAGCTCCATCCCACAACCCCAGGATCAGGACTTGAGCCAAAATCAAGAATCAGTCACTCAGCATACTGAGCTACCCAGATGCCATGCATTAAGAACCTTTTAAAAAATATATATTGATTAGTGAAAACCACTGTGAACAGCTTATTTTCACATGGCAGACAGCACACTATCCCTCTCTGTTTTGATGTAAGGATGCATGAATTATCTCTGTCATAATCTTGTCCTTAAGATAGTTGGTAGACTCTCCTTCTTACAAATTATCCACTATTGTCCACCATATTGATAAATTCATGCTGTTTGTACCTGGTGAACAGGAAGTGGCAAATATCCTTGATGTCTTAGAAGACGTGTGCATACAGGAGGATAAGTGGTAAGTCTCCATGAATATTCTCCATCTCAGGGAAGTGTCTAGAGGCCCAGTGTGTATGCTGGAAATATTGAGATGTTACCTTCAAACATAAAGACATGTTGCTGGATCTTGTAACCTTTACCACAACTACAAAAATAAAAAAGTATTATTTGGTGGGTCTCTGTATATTTTTGGAAACAACATGTAAAACAAGTGAGTTTGCTGCTCCGATCTGAGGCAAATATAGGTTAAATGGAGCTTCTGGTAGGTCTTGATAAAGAACCCATGCCAAACACCTAATAGCCCTGCTTACTTCTGCAAATAATGAATCTCCTTGAGAAAGAGCCCCTGACTTGGCTCCTAATAAAAGCTGATCATCTAATAAAACATGTATTACGGTCAGAATTGCCAAGTTATAAAGTTGAAGATACATAACAACACTCAATTATCCATTGAGAGCAGTTCATACAAGATTGGGCTCAAGCATGCCCTGAAGGCAAAAGTAAAGTTACATAAGCTTCATCTTCTTGTGGTATCTACTCCAACTACATTTCACCTCTTCTTCAACCGAAACAAAGACCACGTTGGGAATTCCCTATGACAGTTAGTGAGAGAAAATAACCAGGCAAAATGCCGGTATCAGTGAGCAGCAAACCTGCAGCATTACAGCGCCTGGAGGAGAGGCAGAGGAAGAAATCCTCCAGGGGGCAGAACTTGGGAAGTCAAACTGCTTACTCACTTTTGGTGCAATAAAGGAGGAATGGCAATTCCTCTACAATGAGCTAACAATATGTCTGGTGATTTTTTGGAAATAAAAAAAAAATTAGAGAATTGATGACAAGAAGATTTGTGGATAGACTATTTGGAACGGACCCCAATATGTAGTATATTGTTATTCTAACAACACTATACATAAGAGCCAGGAGGACCATATTAACAACCAGGCTGACAAGAATAGCTAATGCTCTGTGAATGTTAGTCAGCTTTCTTCAGCCACCCCAGTGTTCACTCCAAGTGGCATCCACAGCAAGGATGGAGGCTATACACAAGCTCAATGAATTAAACTTATCCTCACTAAAACTGATTTGACTACATTAATGTTGAATGTCTAACCTTCCAACAGTTGACACCAACACCGAGCCCCTGCTAAGGCCCCATAGACAGAGGGGACTAACCAGCCCCTTTTATACAGTTTGACTCTGTTAGACTGTACCCATCATGGAGGAAGGGAAGGACTGTACCCCTCATGGAGTGATCCACTAAAATATACATAGTTACTCTGTGTTTGGCTTTGTTTTCTTTTCTTAGATTGCTCTGCCAGAAACACCACCCAAAAGTTTATTGAATGCCATATTTACCATCATAGTATCCATCAGAGCACTACATTTGACTGAAGAACACTTTTTACGGAAGACAAATGTGATGTGCTAGGCTGACCCCATGGAAGCACTGATTGTATTGTGCTCCCCCTTACTCGGAAGCAACTGGCCTCATATTATAGTTGAAAAGATTATTGAAGACTCAGTTATTGTACTGGCCAGAATAGGATACTCTCCCACGTGATGCAGTACGAGCATTAAACTGGCACACACAGTATGACTGGCTTTCCCATAGGTACACAGGTTCGGGAACAAAGAGAGGAAGAGAAAAGAGAAAAGCCTTGTCTTACTGTTATTCCGAATGAATTACTTGAAGACTGTGCTTCCCATCTGTGAAATGGTAAGTTCTTTGCGTTGGGAAGTTGTTATTTCCCAAAAGATGAATGCTTCCACCAGAGATGAAACAGTGGTCCCATTTAGAAGTTGAGATTGTGATCTGGCCATTTTGGGCTTCTTTTGCCACCACACAAACACGAGAATAATTGATCTTGATTATTAAGGGATGGTTGGGTTGTGTCTATAAAACAGGGACAGGAGGAGTTTATCTGGAACACGTAGTATGTATTATGTAACAATATGTGATGGAATAATTAATATAAAACACGGAAGGTTTATCACACACAGACATATATTTACTTTGTTTCTGTTATTGACGTTTTACCGTATCCTAACATTAGTATATTATCTTTATTAATATTTATATTCTCAATAGCAGTCAGAGATAGATATTCCCATTTTTTTTCTGTTTTGCAGAGGAGGACACTGATACTTAGAAAGGTTGAGTAATTTACCCAAAGTCACAAAGCTATTAAGTGGAGGAGCCAGGATTTTAACACAGTTATGGCCCAAATTTAATTGACACATAAAAACAAACAAAATGCCCTATGCAAGACACATGAACCCAGTACCAACCTGCAACATCTACTTTCAACATTTCCACTGAAATCGAAGATGTAAAGAAAAGCAAAAACATGAAACAAATGTTTAACTAAAAAAATCATAAAAAGAGAAAACAAAGAATACATATTGATTTAAATTTAATAAGCAAAAGGAAGGAATTAATGAATAATGACACAAAAAATGGCACATAAATCTAAGAGCTACTCATATGAATGAATAAAATGTGATAGGATTATATCTAGGGTTAACGGGCCTGGAGGAAATTGATGAGACCTTCCCATGATATTCAACAAAGAGTTGATAAGCAGTCACAGGTGCAAGTGTGGTTCTGTACAGCCTTATTGTTAATTAATCAACATTCTTGCCTCACTGAATTGATTTTCAACCTTGCCTATTACCTTGGTTTTGAACTTTTCCTGCCTAAAATATATTTTGATTCTGTTTTTCAAACATTTATTTTTCTCAATTTACCTGCCACTTATACATGTCCAATAACAAGAATATTCTAAATTTAAAGGAAACATCAGCAATGAACCCCATCTCTGAATCATAAATGTTCAATTTAGTCTTGTAAAACTGCTTGGCCTACTGAAAGAGAAATATTCCACCATTAGTCAATCAGAAAAAGCCACATCCAAGAAAATAAGCAGAGGTGAGTTCACAGATTTATTCTAACCCTCATGTATGCAATTGTTGATACAGAGTCCTCTTTACTGTTTTTTAATATCTTTGCATGCACTTCTATTATATTACAAAGTTGTCTAAGTTTTCAGTATTTGGGGAGTATATTAAGAAAATTCATAAAATACTCCATGCCAAAAAAGATAATGGAAAGAAGTTATGGCAGCAGATTCAAGAAACAATATATTCTTCAGGACAAAATTAGCCCCATTACTATCATTACCAGAATCTAAAAGTAGCTAAGCTGTTATGTTCATTGCACTGTCTTTTCAAAAAACTGTTAAACAAATTTTATCTCACTCCACTAAAATATACAAAATTGGAAATAAATTCAACCCTTACCTAATGTAATATTTAACTAAAAAATATAATTATATAAGATCTGTATTATATCTACACACACATCACAGCACACAGTATCCCTAAATTTGCATGCCTATAAGTTATATACAAGAATTACTTTTACTTTATTGCATAAATGCCCACATACCATAGAGACTAAATGATGGAATCTCTCTATTTTAAGATCTGGCCAGTGGAAAAAAGGTGGATACACAGGGAGAAATGATCACATTGTATTTGCGTAATTATGAAAGTTTTTGTGGAGGAAGTAAATGTGGGAAAGAGTTTTGAATGATGGTATGTGGGAGAAGCAGAAGAAAGGACATTTCTATTTAAAAGATGGTTTCAAAACACATTGTGTGTGTATAATAATTAAACATAGGTTTGCCTGAATAGAGTGAGAAGCCAGGCTTGGAAGCAGGTGTACAGTCATGGCATTCTGTATTTCTCTAACTTTTGTTCACATTTTTGTTGCTATTCATTGTATCGACCCCTGCAAGGTTAGTTATTTAGAGTGCTTAGTCCATTTCCAATTGTAAAGCTGTCATACAAATTGGAGCTGTCTTCCAGTAATGGTGGATAAATTAAGTATTATGGTTTGGGAACCTGGTTTTCAGGTTGCACAAGAACTAGGAGAGTCTGATCTTTCTCCTCCCATTCTCTTTCTTAAAATAGAAGTCTATATTCAACACTTCAGTGGCTGTCAAAAATTTTGCCACTACCTACTGTAAAAAATAGTTTTATTCTATAACCTCAACATGTATGTGTTTATAATACAAATATATTCATATCTTATGTGATATATTATAAATATGTGTGATATATTTTTTATATATAATTACTCATTATGGATATGGGAACATAGACTTTCTGAAATAGCACATACTTTTTCAATTTGTAATGTCTGTGTATTTTTGTACCGTTCTAGTCTAGTTGATGCCAGGAATTTCTTTTTAATCTTGATCACAATCAAATTAATGCGACGACTCATTAACTGGGTCACAGACACAGTTTGGAAAGTGCTGCCCCTCCTCGCACAGACTAACTGATGTAACCGAAAGCAGTTTCTGCTCTCCCCGCCCCCCCTGCACATGACCCCTACATTCTGCCCATGCTCTGTGTAGCGCTCCCTGGTTTTCATGTCCTTTCATGCATATATTCCTGGCACCTCCATTTTAGACATGGATAGAAATATGGTATCTGATTCTCAGCTACTCTGTTAAAGGAGGGAGGTAATTATCTATTCCTGTTTGTTGTTTCCTGTGTGAGCTCTTGTTGCCCTACCGGTTCTACCAGTTCTCTGTGCACTTCTGGGGAGTTGTGGCAGCAACCACCTTGCAAGCCCCCCAACTCTATGTACTTGAAAATGGTAAAAAAAAAAAAAATTAAAGTACCCCTACAGTCCCCTTTTTCAAGATTTAGTCTTATATTGACATGGATGCAGGAAGTAGTATAGAGACTTTATAGGAATAATTAAGGTGAGAGTAGTGTGATAGAAATAAGGCAAAATCTCGCCTGGATGGCTCAGAAGGTTGGGCATCCAAAGGGGCTCAAGTCATGATTTCACAGCTGGTGAGTTTGAGCCCCCATTTGGGGGCTCTGTGCTGACAGCTCAGAGCCTGGTGTCTGCTTAGGATTCTGTGCCTCCCTCTCTCTCTGCCCTTCCCACTCACACTCTGTCTGTCTCAGAATAAATAAACATTAAAGAAAGAAAGAATGAAAGAAAGAACTAACGAAAGAAAAAGGGAAGGAAAGAAAGAAAGAAGGCAAAATCTACCTTCAAAACATAAAAGCAATGCACAAATTGACAAAAGCTCTTATTCAATGATAATTTGAATCTTATTCCAAAACTACGAAAGTCTGTGCATATTTTTACATGTGTGTGCAATAAAAGTCTAATCACAAAATCAGGCAGAAATATTCTCATCAATAACTAAATGTCTGAAGTTAAAAAAATAAAACAACTGGAAACATGTCTAATGATATTTTCTGTAACTGAAAGGTAGGTTATCCCAGGATTTTGGATAATTCATAGGTAATACTCAAAAAAAAAAAAAAAAGAAATTCTTGCATTTTTGAAATTTAGCTAGTCTATCAATGTCTCCTAATTAAGACTATTTCTCTTTTTACTTTGACTTTATGCTTAAATTCTTTATTTGCTAAAATAAAAAGAAAATTATTAATATCTCTTATTTTTAATGTTTATTTATTTTGAGAGAGAGAGAGAGAGTGAGCATGAGCAGGGGAGGGGCAGGGAGAGGGGGGAAGAGAGAGAATCCCTAGCAGCTCTGGGCTGTTAGTGCAGAGCCCAGTACGGGGTTGAATCTTATGACCTGTAAGATCAGGACCTGAGGTGAGATCAAGGGCCAAGCGCTTGATCAACTGAGCCAGTCAGGTGCCTCATAATATCTCTTTAATAGTTCAATACTTGAAATGTCTGGAAATAGTAACTTTTTTGGTGTAATTCTACAGCCCAGAATCATCTAAAATTAGATATAACCTAATTATGTACAATTAAATTAATTATATTAATTATTAAATATATTAAATGTAATAGTGCTAAGGAGTTTTTTTCTTCAAGTTTTTATTTACAGTCCAGTTAGTTAACATACAGCGTGATATTAGTTTCAGATGGACAGTATAATGACTCAACACTTCTGTACAACACCCAGTCTCATCCCAACAAGTGCCCTCCTTAATTCCCATCATCCATTTACCCCATCTCCCAGCCTACCTCTCCTCCAGCAACTCTCTAGCTCAATCCATGTCACTGCAAAGAGCAAGATTTCATTTCTTTTTTGATGGCCAAGTAACACTCCATTGTGTGTATATACCACATCTTGATCCAATCATCAGTCAATGGAACTTGGGCTCTTTTCATAATTTGGTTATTGCTGATCAGACTGCTATAAATATCGGGGTGCATATGTCCCTTTCAGTCAGTATTTTTGTGTCCTTTGTGTAGAAATTGCTGGATCTGAGGGTAGATTTATTTTTAACTTTTCCAAAAACCTCCATACTGTTTTCCACAGTGGCCACACCAGTTTGCATCCCCACCAACAGTGCACATTTTTGTCAACAATTGTTGTTTCCTGTGTTCTTAATTTTAGCCATTCTGACAATTGTCTCACTCCATCTAAAGCAACAAGATTTCATTTTTTAAAAATTTTTTTAATGTTTTATTTATTTTTGATACAGAGAGAGACAGAGCATGAGAGGAGGAGGGGCAGAGAGAGAAGGAGACACAGAACCGGAAGCAGGCTCCAGGCACTGAGCTAGCTGTCAGCACAGCCTGACACGGGGCTCGAACCCACGAACGTGAGATCTGACCTGAGCTGCAGTCGGAGGCTCAACCGACTGAGCCACCCAGGCGCCCCAAGATTTCATTTTTTAGAAAGGTGAATCTGAACTTGCAAAAGATTTAGATTTTGCAATATAGGCACTCAAAAAAGTGAAAGAAAGAGAAAAGAAGGAAAGAAAAGAATACAGAATTTGTACTTTCTATTAACTTTCAGACATCACTAACTTTTACCAACCCCAGACACACAACACTTGAAAATGTAAAATAAAGGGGGCTTAGTTGGTTAAGCTTCTGACTTCGGCTCAGGTCATGATCTTGCAGTTCATTGAGTTCGAGCCCCGCGTCTGGCTCTGCACTGACAGCTCAACACCCAGAGCCTGCTTCAGATTCTGTGTCCCTCTCTCTCTGCCCCTCCCCTACTCACATTCTGTCTCTTTCTGTCTCTCCAAAATGAATAAACATTAAACAAAAAAAGAAGATATGTAACATAAAACAAACACAATAAAAACAGCAAGAAAAAAGATTCACTGACAAGTTAATGCAGAAAATTTGTCTTATTTAACAGGCATACTATTGGCTTTTTAAAAGGGAAATTTTTGTGGGCTTTAATTATAGAAAGAAAAGCAACATTGTAACATATATTGCAGACAAAAAAGAAGTCTGGGGGCACCCAGATTTTTGGCACACTTAAAGTAAGAAAATGTCCCAGGGGTGCCTGAGTGGCTCAGGTGGTGAAGCGTCTGACTCTTGGTTTTGGTTCAGGTCATAATCTCATGGTTCGTGAGACTGAGCCCCACATCAGGCTCTGTGCTCTCTCTCTGTGCCCCTTGCTTGCTTGCTCTCTGTTATTAAAAATACATTTAAAAAAAGAAGTCTCCATCAGGTTTTTATAGAATACATTCTTTATTTTTTCTCCATAGTAGAAAAAAAATTGTTGATTATGGGTTGCGCGGACATGCTGTTTTAAACAAAAAGTTGACATCTGGATCCAGACCAAGGAATAAAAGCATCACCTTATATATTTACTCAGGAATCATGAAAGTTCATTTTACGGTTAAGAAACTTGCATAGTAGAAAGTTTTTATGAAAGTTCATACTAAGTTTGGCTACAGTTTATGTATATAAAATGCCTAAAATTAAATGCTTGATTGGGCAAATGTAGGGCCTTTGAAGTTACGTAAACTATTAGTAATGCCTTAGCATTCATCATTGCCTGTTTTAAACATGAAGAGCTTTAATTTATGTTATTTTTAGTGCCCGTGACCTAATGGATTTCCTTAAGAGCACTATATTAAATAGTGCCTTCCTAATGCTAGGAGTAACAGTTACAGAATTAAGAAAATTTGGAATGTTTTAATTTGACTCACAGTAGAATATTTTCTTGTTATATTAATTCCTCTTTTCTTTAATGCTTAATGTTACCTTTTAAAAACTGAAGGAAATATTTTATATTCATGTTTTTGCTTGATATGTAGTTTTTAAGTTTGTACCAATATCTGAAATTTTTAAAAAAGAGACAATAAAGTTGCACAGAGTAAAATGAGAAGAAAAATTCAGCAAGCAAAACTGCATCTTATAAAGGAGCAATAAGGGTATCCAACTAATGAATAAATCTAGGGGAAAACTATCCTTATGCTCTGATGTTTGTATGCATATGCTGTGAAAACTTTTCTGGAAGGCATTTTAGCATCAACTATAAAGCCAGTAATACACTTTGTATATATAACATATACTTTGACCCAGTGATTCCACGTTTAGAAGTTTATTCAAAATAAATAACTAAGGGAGCGTCTACGTGACTCAATCAGTTGAGTGGCCAACTCTCCATTTCAGCTCACGTCATGATCCTAGGGTCAGAAGACCAAGCCCTGCATCAGGCTCTGTGCTGTGTGTGGAGCTTCCTTAAGACTCTCTCTCTGTCTCTCTCTGCCCCTCTCTCCCCTTTGAGCTCTCACTTTCTCTCTAAAATAAACAAACAAACAAATAAGACCCAACATTTATTCAAAGTTGTTCATAAAAATTGGAAACAGTCTAAAGGACCATCAAGAATAATTTGAGAATATACATAATTGTACAACCGTAAAGTAATGCACAAATCAAATTTTAATTAACATGAAAGGGTATTCAAGTGGAAAGATCAGGTTATAGAGGTATACGTGTAACCTGGACATTTTCATGTGAATAGAAAAAATAGTGTGGAAAGGAAGGCTAACTATTAATAGTGACCATGGCTGAGTTTGGGAGAGTATGGAATAGTTTGGGGTATGAGCAGTTATGCAAAGTCTTTAAAAATATTTATTAAAATATATTTTCTGGTCACATTAAACTACTAAATTTCTAATGTTCTAATATAAGGAAAAAGATGATCATTCAATGAGTCTTACGAAATCATTTTAAAAGTATTTTATTTCTCAGTGTAATTTTTAATCACTGTAAGCACAATAAAATAGCTCCCAAACATTAATGGTTATGTTCCTGTTATATTCCCTGGTGCTAAATCCTTTGCTGCCATCTTTTGGAAGTAGGTTACTAATGCATGCCACAGGATTTCTCTTCCCTTCTGGAAAAGACTTCCTAAAGGAGAAGAACAAAGAAAAATTACATTCTTGCAGGAGTGCAATGCTAAAGCAAAATCAGCTTTTCTTCGTAGTGTGAAGAATTTGTCTTACATCATCTACAGCTGGATTCTGGCCTCTCTTTCTTTGAAAATTCTGAAAGTGCTGATCTTTTACAAGGAAACCTTGACTGAGGAATGTCTGGGCTTCCCTCAATGCTGTGTCTTAATTCTACAAAAACTCACAAAATTTCTGTGCAAAGTTTTTTTGGTCTTTTCTATCCTTAAACCAGATTTGTCTTAAAGGGAAGGGGCACAAAGCAGGAAGATTCTGAGCAGTTCTGTAAACGAAGACAGAAACGGGAGCTACACTTGGAAGAAGTGACGTGTAAAACTACCTTACACAGTGTGGGCTCATAGATCAGTAAAGAAAGAACACAGCAGCTCAACTTCTGAAGTGAGAATAATTTAGTTCTATGAAAACATTACTAAAACTGAAGATTTCTTAAAACTTCAGTAACATCGTAAAGTCTATATAACAAACCAGTCTTGTCTGATATTTCACAGGTGAAAATAAAGACCTGGTGATTGAATTGAATAATCTTTTTTGAAACCTACCCGAATCTCACCATGTTACATTACACATGCTGATTTGAATAACAATGGCCGGTTTCCCCTCACTCATCAGAAGCTGATAAACACTTTGAATCAGTGTAGCTGGCCATGGATGGCTTTCCTCAAGATCTGAATATTTACCTTCTGTAAATTCTCACCCCACAAGTAGGCAGTGGTTTTGAGAAAAGCACATGTATCTGGGTGCTTACTCTCATTCTCTTCTGATATGGACACTCAGTGTTTAATGTAAATGTTGTCTTTTATCAATTAACATGTAGGGGGACTCGCTTTCTGTACTGAACTTCTCAGCATGCCAGACAGGTGCTTTATTTATGCACCCAGGTCTGGCTCTGAGTACAAGATCCTTTGTCTCTCTCTAACTTGTGCTGCCAGTCACAAGACCATAAACAATTGGCTGAGGGGAAGGAAAGGAACTTGTGCAAAAAGGGTCACTCCACAGATGTTTCTTGGTTGGAAAAAGATCTCACTCTCCTGTCACCCAAAAGGGGGCCACACTATCACTTTGTTCACATGCTTAGATCTACAAAGAGATAGACTCCATATTCTGTGACCATTTCTTCTGTTTACAATATACTTCGGATCCTTCCTTATCTCCTAAACTCATTAATCAACGCACGCTTAATTTCTCTTTGATAACTTTGTGCCTCCAGAATTCTTTGCTTGCTCCAGAGAGCTTCTCTCTTTGTACCTCTACAGAGAAATTAGCACAATGTAAAATCACCATGTGTTTACCCAACTCTCTCTGGTCTGTAAGATCCCTAGGCAGAGCCCTAGTCTGGTTTATATTTGAACTCCCCAAATCTGAGCCAGCATGTTACTGACATGGGTGTGTCTACTGAATGCTTGAATGGATGAGTGAAGGCAAAGCTGAGAAATGAAAAGAGCATAAACTCAAACAATACTTGCAAAGTAAATATGTCTGAGATCAAATATATATTTGAAAACTGAAAAAAAGAAAATTTTACATAAGCTACTGAAGGTTTATATGTTGTAGTCTTTACTTTTGTTAATTGAGTGTATATAATCTTGCTTTGAAATCTTCAAAAATTATTTTTTCAGTTTAAAATGTTATGTGTTTATTCATGAGTTCATTAAACACTTGTGTATTTATTGCAAACTGTGTTGGATAAAAATCGTATTAATTCAGGTATCATCTGTTATTATTAACATACTGAAGCTACCTGAAAATATTGATGAAGTACATAATATTCTGCAGCTTAAGGTTAATAGAAAAATATTGTGCTTTAGGTCTTGTGTACAAATAAAGCTAAGTTAATGTTAACTGTCTTTGTTGTAGCTTTGTAAAGCATAGCTTAATATTGTTTATTAATTATTTTGTACTAAGTTGAGAATAAAAATCTAATGGGTACTGTAGAAAAGATAGAATCTTTTCTTTTTTTTTAATTTTTAACATTTATTTAATTTTTGAGAGACAGAGGGGACAGAATATGAGAGGGGCAGGGGCAGAGAAAGAGGGAGACACGGAATCCAAAACAAGATTCAGGCTCCAAGCTGTCAGCACAGAGCCCCACGTGGGGCTCAAACTCACAAACTGTGAGATCATGACCTGAGCCGACGTCGGGTGCTTAACCGACTGAGCCCCTATGATCTTTTCTTAAAGGCTATTTTCATTAACATTTTTCATGAATTTTCCTTTCTTTTTAAAAAAAGTTTATTTATTTATTTTGAGGGTAGGGAGAGGGACAGAGAGAGAGAGGAAGAGAGAGAATACCAGGCAGACTCTTTGCTGTCAGTGCAGAGCCGGATGCAGAGCTCTGATTCCACAAACAGTGAGATCATAATCTGAGCAGAAATTGAGAGTCGGATACTTAACCGACTGAGCCACCCAGGCGCCACACGAATTTTGTTTTCTTAAATCACACCTAAGTGAAAACTATATATTAGCTCAATGGATAAAAAATGAAGAATGAACATGAATATTTAATATGAACAAATGAGAACTTCACATAGTAGAAATGTGGATGCTGTCTTCTTACTGTGAGCATGAGTACATGATGGAATCATATTTGTTTACTTATAACTTACATGAAATAGAAAGTTAACAGTAACTGGTGAGAATGGAAAGTATTTCTCTTATGCAAAGACACAAAAATGTTTGAAAACATTAAAATTAAACAAATGCTGATCAAACTGAGTTTTCTATACAAGTCGATTATGAACAGAGAACAACACTTTTAAAGTTGCACTGTGAATATTGTTAAAAGCATAATTTTTAATCTAAATTTCCTTTTTCTTGTGATGCATATTTAGTTTTCAATACACTAATTTATTAAATATATATATATCTTGGGGCACTTGGGTGGTTCTGTTGGTTCAGCACCTGACTCTTAATTTCGGCTCAGGCCATGGTCCCAGGGATCAAACCCCCTACCCACCCCTGTGGTGTTTTGTGTTGAGTGTGGAGCCTGCCTGGGATTTTCTCTCTTCCTCCCTCTGCTCCTCTCCCCTATTCTATCAATTAATTAATTAAATCTATCTCAATGTGATTTATTTGTAAATACTTGTTGAATAAGTAAAAAAAAAATAAATCTTAGAGATAGGGGGGGAAAATACCAGATACAAGTTTAATTTCTAGTCATTGAATTCATTTGGACAATTTAGCAAGGACTAAGTCTTTTCTAAATTAAAAATTGTAGAGGGGTGCCTGGGTGGCTCAGTCAGTTAAGTGGCTGACTTGGGCTCAGCCCATAATCTCAACAAACGGGAGAGTTGGAGCCCCAAGTCAGGCTTTTTGCTGCTGCTTCAGATTCTGTGGCTCCCTTGTTCTCTCCCTCCCCCACTCACACACTGTCTCTCTCAAAAATAAACATTAAAAATTTTTAAGAATAAAAAATAGTAGAAATCATGTCAACTTTGAAGTTTTTAAATAACTTTTTGTGTCCTTCGTTTGTTTAAGGATTCGCTATACTAGTTAAGTGATGTCTATTTTAGTTACTTCAGCAGGATGTGGTCCTCCAGGCTATAAGACTATTTTGTTTATTGCCTGGATTGATCCATCCACTTCGTATACAAAGGGAGGAACGCTACATTAAAGAAGCACTTGGAATGCGTTTCAACAAGCTGTCCAGGCCTTTTGGGACTGTGTTGCATAAAAAGTGTATATCTAATATTGACTGAATGCCATCCCAGGCCTCTTGTAGGTGCTCCACCTGCATTATGTCATTAATATTCACAGCAACCCTCTAAAATGGCTTTTCATTTTTTTCCCCAGAAGAGGAAACGGGGACGTAGTTTGCATGACATCGCACGGGTATAGAGAAGGAGTGCCAGGATTCAACTGGGGGCAGTTGGTCTCCTTAGCCTGCAAATGTCACTATGTAGCTATTCTGTCCCATCTGTCCGTACACTACTTGGATTCGCCGATTCACTGACAAAACGGTAATGTGCTTTGACTCAAGCTGCAGGTGGAGGTGAGGGCTCTCAGTCCTCTGGCTAGCGCGAGGCTCTGGGTTCCAGGCGGGAGCCAGAGGGTCCTGTCTCCTAGGCAACAGCAGTAGCACTGTAGGCGTTAAAGCACCCTTTTCCCAGAACCCAAAGGAGTGATGTCATTTCCTGCGGCGGGGCGGTTGCCCCAGCAACGCGTCAGGAGGAAGAACGGTGTTGGGTACCCGAGAGACCTGGCGGTGAGGAAGTCACTTCCTCCCAGAGACGCTGTTTCCTAGTAACCTCTTTCCATCTCCGCTTTTAGTCCCTCCTCTTTGCTCAGTCCAGTGACCGTCTCCGAGAGCCTGCAGGCCCAGGCCCGGGCGAGAGGCTCCAGCCCAACCCCAGTCCCTAGGGTAGCGGGGAGTGCACCGCAGGATCGTCTGGGGTGGGTACGGAACACGGGTCGTGGGGTTTCGGAGGAAGGGGACTGGGACCGCACTCGGTGTGCAGGGGCCGGTAGAGTGCTGGGAGCTGGGCAGGCGGTCCGCAAGGTGCAGTGCGGAGCCGGCGGGGACCCGGGTGCCACCTGGCCTGGCAAGAGCGGTCCCCGGCGCGCGCTGCGGGGGATGGCGGGGTGGCGGAGGCCCGAGCCTTCACTCCCAGCACGAGAAAGGTTCCCGAGCCCATTTGTGCCGTGATTTTAATGCTGCCTATCACGGAAGCTTCGTTTTGTTTTAGCTTGCCTTATTAGCACTTTTATGGGAGGGAAGAGCGACTGGACAAAAATACCGCTATTGCAGTAGCAATAGATCTTTGTCATTCACTAGAGCTGTACGCAAGCTTTTTTTTTTTTAGTGCTCTTGGGTGTACCTTGGGTGTATTGTATTTTAACTGGCAACATTTTATCACATTAACCTGTTGTAATCATTTATTTGATCATCCTTAAGATAAAATAATTGCAAAACTATTTGAGGATAACTTCAGTTTGATTTTTCTTTGATAACAGGCTGGTGAGAGTTTTATATATTTTTAGAAGAACTCTACATATTTAAGTGAATATTAGCTCAGTGTTCATATGAAATGCTTTTCGTAACTTTTTTGTTGGCTTTTTTTTTTTTTAGTACTGAAGGGTAGTAATAGAAATTCTCAAATATGCAAAAAAGTCTGATTTGTTTTTTGTATATTTCAGATACCATCAGAATCTGAATTATGTCCATTACCTATTAGCCATTTTATAAGGATTTAAAAAGAAAAAAAAAGAAAGAAAAACATTATGTCTGATGAAGTTTTTAGCACAACCTTGGCTTACACAAAGAGTCCAAAAGTCACAAAGAGAACTACTTTCCAGGTAAAGTATTTCAAAACATCTTTCTTTTGAGTGACTTCCCAGAGTTAACACTGTATTAGTAATAGTGGACTTGAAATGATTCTAGGAATGGTCCCGTATAATGCAGGAGTAAATCTTGCACCCTTTGGAGATTTTGCAGATAATCATGTTTGGGCTCCAGTATTACCAACTCTTCTGTGTGGCTTTCAGACTTCTAAACTAGCGTCAGTAATAGGTTCTTACTAAATTAAAGTTTCACATCAGCTTTTAAAAGTTAAATTATATCGCAACTTTAAATTTGCATATAAGGGTTTGGGGTTTTTTTTCTGTTGTGACATAATACTATTTCAATTTTCTGTCTAGTCTCCACAATTTTGAACTCAGCTTCTAAGTTTGCCTTATTGATTACATTTATTTCTGCCATATACTAATACAAAAAGTACCAGTTTCTTCCAAAATGCCAGTGTGTAATAAATCCTGTATAAATTGAGTCCTGTCTTGTTTATTATTCTCCCGCCCTAATTACAGCCTGTAACTAATTTATTTGATATTGCCTGTTTCCTCCAGTTTAATTGTAAGCTCCATGACGACAGGGATGTTGTCGGTGGTGTTACAACTGAGTGTGAAGGGTTGGGTGCATGGCCTAAGGAATATGTGTTATATGAATGAAACCTGGGTTTGAAAGCAATTAATCAAGCATTATTTGTTTAAAGAACTGATTCTAAATATGAGACCTTTATGTTTGGGTGGAAATTGATCTTAATTATCTCATTTCAGGATGAGCTAATAAAAGCGATTACAGCCCGCTCAGCCAGGCAAAGAAGTTCTGAATACTCCGATGACTTCGACAGTGATGAGATTGGTATGTGTGAACTTGGAAAAGTAAATCATGTCCTCCTTTTGCTTCTTAGTTGCACTTAGCCTAGCCCTACAAAAACAATTACTTACATTAAAATAATACCTATAAATACTGGTTTTAAATGTCCATCTTTTTAACAAATCAAAAACCATTCATAGTTTTTAAGAAGTTGTATGATTGTCTTTCTTTATTTCTGAACACATATACTGAAAATATAAATTCATCGATAGCAGGTTTGTGGTAAAAAAAATACCTGTCAGTTGTAACCCATGTTGGACACAGTATTAACCCTATGAGACCTTCCAGTGAATTGAAAACTAGGGCCTATGGAACTAAACTTTGGTGTACACCAGAATCATTTTTACAATGCGTTTTATAAATCAGATTTTTGGGCTATAATAGGGGCTCAGTTTTAAAAGCCTAGCATATCACCACTGGTATGATTCGATTTAGTCTCTTTGGATTATGTAATGTAAAAATATTAGAATTTTAAGTTTCAAGTATAAAGACATAATTCTAACCTCGCAACTCAGTGTTTTATATTCAGTCACTAGCTCTTGATATTCTCTTTAAAAATAACCAGAACAATAGTTAAATCATTGCTATATCGTTAAGTTAGCATTCTTTATCATCCTTCTCATAGTAAAATCGAATACTCTGAGATGGATGAAATTGTAATTCTGAAATTTTTAAGGACAAACATAATTAACAAATAACTAATAAAATTTTTCTTCTTACCGATGTTCTTGATTTTATATAATGAAGTCATTTATAGATACAAGGTCTACCGTCCAAAACCTAACTGAAGTATCCCATGTCAGTTATTTTGAGGAACCTTTGGATGATTCTCAGAGCGAGTGTAGGGCTCAGCACACTCCTCACACTAAATAAGTATGTTTTGAATAAATTCATGAAATTGAAATTTTTCTTTCATATATACCAACAAAAACTCCCTAAGTTAGCTGTGTCTTAGTGTCTCAGAACTGCAGACCTGTTTGTAAAACAGACTTGCATCTATATTAGTTGTAAGTTCATCTTCCAAACTCAAAGACTACTCTTTAAAGTCATCTTTTTGATTAATGTAAGCTTCACAACTTTAAGAGACTGTTGAAAACATTTTTTCCCTCCCACTTCTCAGTTTCCTTAGGTGATTTTTCTGACACCTCAGTAGATGAAAATTCAGATAAGAAAAAAACGAATGATTTCCATTTATCAGATGATGAAGAAAAGAATTCCCCAAAATTGTCTTTTTTGAAAACCAAGAAATTAAACATGGACATGACAAAAGACGAGCCGGGATTCTCTGCCAAAAGTGCCGAGGACATGGCGCCTGATGGTTGTGAAGACGTGGTGCGAGCCCGCTCGCCTGAAACTCAAAGTGAAGGGCGGGAAATTGAAAGAGACAAAATTAAGATGAAACCTAAACCCAGAATTCTCCCAGTCAAAAGCACATCTTCAGGTAATTTGTTAGATTACTGTAATTGCAGTTCTTGGAAACTTATTTTCAGATCATCACAAAATATCTTTATGTGGTATCTAGGAGATATTTAAGAAATAGACTTAACAATTTTTTTAAACTTTTATTCAGTTTTGAGAGACAGAGAGACAGAAGGGAGGGGCAGAGAGAGGGGGACCCTGAGTCTGCAGCAGGCTGCAGGCTCCGAGCTGTCGGCACAGAGCCCGACGCAGGGCTCATACTCACAAACAGTGAGATCATGACCTGAGCTGAAGTTGGCCACTTAGCTGACCGAGCTGCCCAGGCGCCCCTGTCATTTTAGCGTTATAAATCAAAGTAATGGATTTACAAAACACATGGTTTTGACGTCCAGTTGTATGTCAGTCTTGTGTTGATGCTGCTGCCTTTTAGAAGGCCAGACAGAGTACCTTGTCATCCACAGCTGTGGCTCCCAGAGCTAGGTCGAGCTTTGCCAGGCCTTTGGACTTGAGTTTTGTTTTTAGGGATGGGACTGCAATGCAGTCCTTTCTAATCCATCTTACGCTCCAGAAATTAGAGTTCCAACAGCCCTAGAACTAATTCTTCGAACAATCATTCCCATGCCATCATATGCCCGAAAATTTTTTTTAACATGTGAGTATTTATTTGAAGGGAGAGAGTTTTGTCATTGGCGTTGTTACTTAAGCCTCCAACTTCCCCGAAGAAAAGAGAATTTCTATTTAGTTTCAGTCTTCCCTGGGAAACCCCACTAAAACTTAGTTTCCTGAAGGGAAGCTCCTGGCGTGGTTGGAGTGTAGCAGTTTCTCCACAATTCTGAGCTCGGGGAAGTGTGATGCAAAGATGGAATGGAGCAAGAACCAGCCTCTCTGAGGCCCCTGAGCTCCCCCACAAAAATAGGGGCCTAGGAGATTAAGGGTTTGGTGTCTTCTAGGCTTTTTCCCCTGTTTTATGGAAAAATACTCATTGATACTTACTTCATAAAAATCTATTTCCTTTGTATCATTAAATACTGTACTGATAAATATTTCATACTTCACCTGTGAGGTATCACTGGTAACATCAGACAGAACTTTATTTCAGATGTAGCCCATTAGCTTTCAAATAAGAAGATATGAACAGAGCAGGAAAAAAGCCACTGTATATTAATTATAGGTGACCTTGGCAATTAGGGTAAGCCTTATTGTCTTTATGAGGAGGAAGATAAACACCTGTTCTTCTTGTTCCACAGAATCATTTTGAGAATCTGTTGAAGTGTGTCTTGGAAACTATACAATTCTACAAAATATAAGCACAAGGCATAATGAAACAGAATTAAATTGCTGAAATGTACTCTCCCAATGTACTGACTAGCATCAAAAATGGCAAGAAAGGGAACGTAATGGAGCTTGGCAAATAATCCGGTAGTTCAGCATTTCCCAAAATACATTCTACAGTTTGTTCATTGATATCATTGAAAACACATAGAAATTTTAATGTAACTTCTTTATGAGAGAACTTCTTGGAGCCATTAATAAGGAAATATGCATGATAAATCTTTAAGAGGGATAGAATAGACAGTGTTTCCTAGTCCTACTGACTTTAGAAATCTATTTTTATGGATTATATTTATCCTATTTGTCTTAATTTTGCAAAGCTTTTCATTAGTTAAATAAGAAAGTATAAGCATACAGAAGCTAAAATCTGGTCTGATGTAGGTAGAAGTATCTAATTAGAGCTTTATGGTAGATAATCATCAATAATCCACCTACTTAATACCTTTTTTAAAAAACCTGAGACAAGCTAAAATGAATAGAGAAATACTTTCTTTGAACCACAAGATGGCACCAAGATCCTAAACACTGTACACAAATGTGCAATACCTTATTTTTAAAGTCATTAGCCATTTGCAATCCACTATATGTACTATAAAAATAATTACCAAAAATAGGTAATCATTTACATTTAATTATAGAAGAAAGCCTTTTGAAAATGTATAAAAGTGTATTTTTCTTTCTGAGTTGACAATACTTCTAGAAGTGGGATTATGGTATAAAATATATTAAAGTCACTATTCCTCCGCTCTTCAATTGAAGGAAAAAAATTGAGGCCAGTGGTTAGTGCCTGGCATATACAATTCAATAAGTATTTTAATGTATAAGTGAATAACTGAATGATTCATTCATTAAAAAAAGAATGTGGTTTACAGTTTAAACTTCTTCCCTCTCTAAATTTTTAGACTTTTTTTTTCTTACAAAATTTGGAACTTAATTTTTTTTAATTTTTTTTAACATTTTTTCATTACTGAGAGACAGAGAGAGACAGAGTATGAGCAGGGGAGGAGCAGAGAGAGGGCGAGACACAGAATCGGAAGCAGGCTCCAGGCTCTGAGCTGTCAGCACACATAACCGACTGAGCCTAGAGCTTAATATTTTTAATGTGCTAAGTAGCAATTCATCCTTTATAAAAATGTTAGAACCTCAAAGTTTCCTTTATTCTTGCTTGGCTTTTGTAAAAAGAACAATAACTAGACTCTTTCTTTCACTTTATCAAGCAACTGTCACATGGACAGTGATTGTAGAAAGTAATCTTTACAGAGTATATTGTTTTTATTTTAACATTAAAATGACTGGGGTGCCTGGGTGGCTCAGTTGGTTGTCTGGCTTCAGCTCAGGTCATGATCTCATGGTTCATGGGTTCAAGCCCCGTGTTGGGCTCTGTGCTGAGAGCTAGCTCAGAGCCTGGAGCTTGCTTCAGATTCTCTATCTCCCTTTCTCTCTGACCCTCCCCTGCTCATGCTGTATCTCTCTCTCTCTCAAAAATAAATAAAATATTTTTTTAAAAATTTTAATAAATAAATAAAATGACTAAGGTTATGAACTTTGGAGTCAGGGTCCTCTTGCTTTAAACCCACAAACTAGAGTTTATGATCATGGGTGTACAACCTCTTTGTTCCTCATTTTATTTGGGAATTGGGCATAATAGTTGAACCCACACTAGAGGTTTGAGACAATAAATGAGTTTATATATTTGAAGTGTTTAGAACAGTCTGGTGAAAATTAAGCACTTTTCTAAATGCTTTTATTATTTATTTTATTATTTAGCATTTGCTCATAAGCAGATCAATTTGTTTTTCCACATGTATTTATTGTGAATATAGTCTTATTTCACTATGTTACAAGCACTGTGATGATAACCAAGAATACAACAATATGAAGACATAGTACCAATCCTCCAAGACTGTCAAAGTCCATTTGGGCCACTGTATCAAAGTACCATAGTCTGGATGGCTTTTAAACAACAGAAACCTATTCCTCACAGTTCTGGAAGCTAGCAGTCTGAGATCACAGCACCAGGATGGTCAGATGAGACAGAGCTCTCTTCTGGGTCTCAGACTTCTTGTTGTGTCTTTATGTGGTAGAGGGGTGAGGGAGCCTTCCGGAGCCTCTTTTATAAGGGCACTAATCCCATTCATGGAAGTTCCACCTTCATGGTCTAATTACCTCCCCAAAGCCCCACTTCCTAATACCATCACTTCCATGGTTAAGATTTCAACCTAAGAATTTGGGGGCAAGGGGAGACACAAATGTTCAGACCATAGCAAAGACTTTACAATTTAATGGGAAGGTGTTTAAAAGGTACCTAAGGAAAGTAAGCACCTAGGTTTATTTGAGGTAATCAGGGAAGTCTTCTTGGAAATGGCAATAATAGTAATAACTTGCAAATAATAGAAGTCTTGGTTGCAAATGACTCAACTCAAACTTCAGTGGAAAGAGGAATTTATCACCATATTGAGCATGATGTCAGAAGACCTCTCTTTAGATGTGATTAAGTTTAGAGACAGTACTTTCATGTCACCTGAATTCTCTCTACTTCTGTCTTCCTTCACTGACTCCCAGACCTTTTCACTCTCGCCTTCCACCCCTGTTACTGGCCCAGTTACTCCATCCCTTGGTCCTACTTCCTTGGTTTTTTTTTATGGTTTTTTTTTTTGGTCATTTGGTCTCTTTGTCTCAGCCATCCCCTCATTTGGCAGGAAGGAATGCCACTGGCAGTCCCCCAAATCATATCCTCACAGCTGCGTGTGACCTTAAAGGTATATCCTCCAATTCTAAATCAAAAAATACTGGCCCCCTGACCTCGTGCTGTGGACAGGGGAAATGAAGGTTCTGTGATTAGCTACCCTTTGCACTGAGGTACGGAGGAGGTATTTGTTAATCCACTAGAATCACAAAGATGGAGAAAAGGAGAGATTATCCCAAAGAAAACAGGAGTATGGACAAACCAAAAACAAAAAAAGAAAGAAAGAAAATGGAAAGTTTACCAGCGTTTTCAATGTTCACTGAGTACCATGACTCAGGTACTGTGCCATATACATTTTCTTTATATGTACTTTCTTACTCACGTCCCACAGGTGCCTTAGGAATTTTTAGCTCATGTTACTGACGGGAAAACTGAGGCATGTGGGGGTTATGTGACTGTGTAAGGTTACAGTGCCAGTAAGTGTCAGAGTCAAGGATTAAACATGAAATATCTGAAGTAGATAAAACTCAGACAGAGAGAAGGTAGAATGGTGGTGGCCAAGGGCTTTGGGGAGAGAAATAGGGCACTTACTGTTCAACAGGTATAAAGCTTTCCTCGGGCACGATGAAAATGTTCTAGAGAGCTGCTGTACAACACTGATCCTTTAGTTGCTAATACTGTGTTAGGCACTTAAAATTTGTTAAGAGGGTAGATCCCTTGTTAAGTGTTCTTATCAGAGTAAAAAAGAAAAAAAAACTGACTCAGCACCTTCTTGCAGGCATTATACAATAAATATTCCTCTTACCGTGAGGCTTGAATGGCATGCAAGCATTTGTCAGGAGAAGAAGCAGGAGGCGGACATTCTAGGCAGAGGAATCAGCTTGGGTAAAGGTACGGTAGCAGGAGGGTCTGTGGTGCAGTCCCAAGAGAACAGTGAGCAGAGTATTTCAGGAACACAGACTACAGAGTGGGTGTGCCAGGAGACCGGGCAGTGCTGGTGGCCAGGGAGAAGACCCTGAGAGCTTTTTTACCATTCAGAGACAATTAAGCTTTTATTCAGTAGGATTGGGTGCTGGGGAGCCGTTGGGGAATTTTGTGGAAAAGAGTGATGCAATCTGATTTGCATTTATAAATACCTCTGAGGCAGTAATCTAGGAAGGAGTAAATGAGGAGCTCCTGGTGGGGACATAGGAAGTGGAGTTGGAGAGAGATTTAGCAAGAAGAATCAATAGGGGGTCTTAATGCTTTGGACATAAGGGAAACATGGGGAGGAATCCAGCATCGGCTTGAGCATTTGTCCAGAGTTGAGAACACAGCTAAAATTGCCAGTAAAATATTTATTGTGATGCCAGCTTGGTATGGCTATGGAATCTTCTAGCAGCATTTATAAGCCCATTTATAGCTAATGAGGAAGATGGTGATTACTTCAGTTTTGACGTTTTGTCGGAAGAAAGCACTGGTAGAACAATGGAGAAATGACTATGTATAACAGGTAACATTGAGGCAAAAAGTTTACATAAAACACTTTCTTACATTTGGAGGGCTGGAAGTATATCAGCCTTGCATTGTTGTTTTAAACTTGGAAGTCATGGAAATAGTAACTCCGAAACTTTAAAAACCGTGGAGAAGTTTTATGGACTCAGAGAAGACAGCTCACAAGTGTAGTTCTTCATCTCTCTCCAGTGAGAGTGGCACTCCTGTCCCCTGTCCCCACATTATCTTCATACTTGTCACAGAACTTACCTTTCTCAAAATTTCTTTTGTTTAGAATCATCTCCCCTCCCACCTGCAAATCCTTGGACAGGGCCATTGTCACTGTCTTGATTATGAAGTCCAGTAATGTGAGTAATGTGTTCGGAGCCTGACAGCAGATACTCGGTCCAGGTTTATGGATGAACCCCCTCACCTTATAGAGGCAGAAACTGGGGCTCGGTTGGTGTTTTGGTTTTTATTTTTATTTTTTTTGAATGTTATGAGAGTTCATAAAATTGAAGAGTCAACTTCTCACTAAACTAAAGTAAACTAGTTACTTCCAGGATGGCAGCTACTTTGAAAAAAAATTGATTTTGAACTATTGCTCATTTGTGCTTCCTGGAGCTCTGTGCAGAGAAGGGTTTGGGCTTCTTCTGGACTGTCCAGGAAAGAGAACCAAGGTGCATGGGCACAGGAGGGAAGTATGGCGGCACCCTAGGGTGGAGGTGAAATCATGGTCACTTTTTAGTATGCTCACCTTAAAACACTTTATTTTTTGGCAGAACACAGTAGTAGCCTTGAAGCAGATAGCCACTTCAAGCCTTCACCTCGGCCACGGACCATGTTGAAAACACACAGCCCTAGGGAGGAGAAAGATGGACCAGGAGAAGATAAAACAACTGCCCGGCATGAAGAATTGGAGGCACATTCTGCACCTTCCCCCCTCCCGGCGCTAAATGATAGACAACTAGAAGCTGAGAAAAAAGCATTCTCTGAAAACCTAGATCCTGAGGTTAGTGCTACTGCCCAACTGCTGAATTTGTTCTTGAACTCAGGTCTTTGCCTCTCATTATGAAAAAGAGAATTTTTGTGTGCATGCATGTGTGTGTGTGTTACATATTTTTTTCAGCAATTTGATAAATTACTTATTTTTATTTATTTTGGTAGGGAAATAATGTAACGATATTTTTAATATGCAGTATTCCATTGAATCTAAACCTCCAACTACAAAATATAGTGAAGATGTATGTAGCATTATTTTATATACTGCTAGGAAGGAAGAAAACTCTGACACTGAAATCTGTAATGCACCAGTAATTATAGGATGCATCATCCAATTTCAGAGAAAGTAAAAGTGAAAAAGAAGTTGCCTTTTGAATTTATGCAATAATGTCCATCTTTAATCATTATGAATTTATAGTTTCAAC
>NC_043700.1:68020101-68021196 GCF_006229205.1 Suricata suricatta
AAAATATAGTGAAGATGTATGTAGCATTATTTTATATACTGCTAGGAAGGAAGAAAACTCTGACACTGAAATCTGTAATGCACCAGTAATTATAGGATGCATCATCCAATTTCAGAGAAAGTAAAAGTGAAAAAGAAGTTGCCTTTTGAATTTATGCAATAATGTCCATCTTTAATCATTATGAATTTATAGTTTCAACACCCCCTGGGTGGCTCAGTTGGTTCAGTGTCCAACTTCGCCTCAGGTCGTGATCTCACGGTTTGTGAGTTTGAGCCCCGTGTTGGGCTCTGTGCTGCCTGCAGAACCTGGAGCCTGCTTCGGATTCTGTCTTCCTCTCTGTCTGTGTCTCTTCCACTTGTACTCTCAAAAATAAATAAACACCAAAAAATTTTAAAAAATTATATTTTTAGTCACGTCTTTGAATTATATAACTTAGGGCTAAGAACAGTATAGTCAGTGTCATTTTATTCATTTGGTTTTATTCACTCAACAAATTCCATTTGCAAACACCTTATTTTCAGTTTCAGGTAAGATCACATTCTGAGGTTCTGAATGAAATTTTGAGGGAATGTTGAAGGGACACTATTCAAAGTGGTATTGATACCCAGCTTTAAATGCTCCTTGCTAGCATTTCTGCATCCCTTGATTTTAAAAAAAAGGTATCCCTAAAGTTTTTAAAACAGATCATATTATGACAAGATTTAATCAAATATATCAACCCATAATCACACCATCTAGTAACAACTACATTCATCATCCTTATTCCTTTTTAGGCTCCTTTCCTGTACCTACTTTAGCATACTTGCCATTTTAACATAATGTTTATATCATGCTTTTTCCTTATTTCTTAGCATTAGATCATGAAGTATTTCCATATTGCTCGGTGATCTTGAGAAGACTACATTCACCTTATGATTATAACATAACCCATAACATAAAACTCTTATGTTACTTCTGGGTACACCGGATACTTCTATTTTTAATCATCTGAATGTTCTATGTTTCTCATTGTGAAGATCTTCCTGACTATGCTCTGAATCTTCTTTAAGCCCACCTCCTCAAGGATTTCCCATCTATTTTTTGTTCAGCTCTTTT
>NC_043700.1:68021296-68022312 GCF_006229205.1 Suricata suricatta
AAAATATAGTGAAGATGTATGTAGCATTATTTTATATACTGCTAGGAAGGAAGAAAACTCTGACACTGAAATCTGTAATGCACCAGTAATTATAGGATGCATCATCCAATTTCAGAGAAAGTAAAAGTGAAAAAGAAGTTGCCTTTTGAATTTATGCAATAATGTCCATCTTTAATCATTATGAATTTATAGTTTCAACGCCCCCTGGATGGCTCAGTTGGTTCAGTGTCCAACTTCGCCTCAGGTCGTGATCTCACGGTTTGTGAGTTTGAGCCCCGTGTTGGGCTCTGTGCTGACTGCAGAACCTGGAGCCTGCTTCGGATTCTGTCTTCCTCTCTGTCTGTGTCTCTTCCACTTGTACTCTCAAAAATAAATAAACACCAAAAAATTTTAAAAAATTATATTTTTAGTCACGTCTTTGAATTATATAACTTAGGGCTAAGAACAGTATAGTCAGTGTCATTTTATTCATTTGGTTTTATTCACTCAACAAATTCCATTTGCAAACACCTTATTTTCAGTTTCAGGTAAGATCACATTCTGAGGTTCTGAATGAAATTTTGAGGGAATGTTGAAGGGACACTATTCAAAGTGGTATTGATACCCAGCTTTAAATGCTCCTTGCTAGCATTTCTGCATCCCTTGATTTTAAAAAAAAAAGGTATCCCTAAAGTTTTTTAAACAGATCATATTATGACAAGATTTAATCAAATATATCAACCCATAATCACACCATCTAGTAACAACTACATTCATCATCCTTATTCCTTTTTAGGCTCCTTTCCTGTACCTACTTTAGCATACTTGTCATTTTAACATAATGTTTATATCATGCTTTTTCTTTATTTCTTAGCATTAGATCATGAAGTATTTCCATATTGCTGGGTGATCTTGAGACGACTACATTCACCTTATGATTATAACATAACCCATAACATAAAACTCTTATGTTACTTCTGGGTACACCGGATACTTCTATTTTTAATCATCTGAATGTTCTATGTTTCTCATTGTGA
>NC_043700.1:68022412-68076860 GCF_006229205.1 Suricata suricatta
AGTAGGTGGATCCTAGTAGAACTGAAAGTTGGTAATCGCGGATTTCTTTCTGTTGAACATTCCAAAGCGGGGCAGACAGAGTAAGAGGAGCAGTTCTGTAATAATGAAACCGAATCTTGTCATGCCACAGCTTAAGACTGTCCCTTAGAGCATAGGGAAGTAATAGGCTGCCGTTCGTGCCCCCATTGGTATAGGAGACAACACTGCATTCAGGCAGAAATAAAACTGTCTAGATGAAGGCTTTATTCTCTGTGTAGTGGATTCTTCTAAAATTTCATGAATGCTTGGTTCTCCTGCAGCTCTACAATTTTACAGTTGTACCACTTGTACCTAGAGTAATATAGAGATGTGTGTACCTGCTGCCCACACATCTTCCTGTTCCAGCTAAAAAATACAGGCTTTCAAATAGAATAGATACTTGGGTTTATCATCACTTACTTGGTTTATCATCAACAGGAGCTTTTGTTGTGCCTTTGGTGTAGGGTAGTTATTCCATTCTATTTACTAATATGATTTTTTTCCTAAGTAATAGCTACATCAAATTCTTTAGTACATTAAGTAGACATTTTCTCTTTCGTATAGCACTTTGGAGAAAAGTGTATTCAGGTTGAATACAATAGCTCTCTTCACATTTTATTTTGCACGACAAAGATCTCATAGACAATCCTCAGTTAGTAGAAAGCAAATGAATCTGCTCTCCACCTTATTAGTTCATAAGAGAGTTTTAGTTTTGTGACTCTGTCTCATAATAGATCAGAATGAAGAACTTACTGAAAACCACAGTTCCTTGAAATCAAATGAAAATGAAGAGAATTCATTTTTGATAGACTTTGTTACTACTCCACATGAGAAATCCAAGGAAAGTCAAGTGATTACTGATGACCTTGAAGGAGAAAAGGAGAAAGACGAAGTGCTTATGAATGACTTGACAGTTGACCCACCGCTATTAAAATCTCAGAGTATCGTAATATCTACTGACGCAACTGCATCTTCAAAGGTATTTATATAAAATTATACCTTTTATACAACAGCAAAGCTCAAGGTAGATCTTTCAAATGTTTTATCTGCCATATTATGTACTCCCAAATTAACTGCGGAAAGCTCATCTCTTGATAACTGATTATCAAGTTATTCTTATTTAATTCAATAGCGTTTTACTTCGGCAAAGGTTTGCAGAAAAGTCAACATTAACTAAAATTATCATTATGATATTAAAATATCATAATATACTTTAAATATCTAGAAATATAAACCCATAAGTGGGTGGGTTTCTATAGGTTTCCTGATTATAAAAATGCAGCTATCTGGAACAATTTCTGAGGTTTGGAATTCGTAAAAGTTATTCCTTTGGATATCATTTTTAAACATTTTATAAAGTTTAAGAGAAATCTTTAACAAATGTTTATCAACATCCTGTTTAAATGGATGGACAGTATCATTATCAGAAATATTATTATTATTATAACCTTGAGAACCAGATTTATGGTGCGTAGGATTACTTGAAACTATGCTATACTGTACCAAAGTAGTATTCTTTTAAAATTTATGGTATAGCATTTTTTAAATTAAATTTTTTAATGTTTATTTATTTTTGAGAGAGAGAGAGACAAAGCACGAGCTGGGGGGAGGCAGAGAAAGAGGGAGACACAGAATCTGAAGCAGGCTCCAGGCTCTGAGCTGTCAGCCCAGAGCCCGACGCGGGGCTGGAACCCACAAACTGTGAGATCATGACCTGAGCCTAAGTCAGACGCTTAACTGGCTAAGCCACCCAGGCGCCCCATGGGATAGCATTTTTAGTCTTAATTTCTCTTGAAGTTAGTCTTTATTTCTTATACCTGTAGTCAGCTGGTGGCTATGTGTATTTACTATTGGGGAAGATAACAGTGCTAGTTGAAAACTTGTGGTTGGATAGGACTTTTATAGTATAAAATATTAGTGCTTTATACTAAAATTTATGGAGAAGGTTCATTAAACTAGGTACCAGGTATATTGTTCATAACCACTTTCCTTAGGAAAAATCACTCATGCCAGGTTAGTCATGTGCTTATATCTGTGCTCTCACTTGAATGCTAGCACCCTTCTGTGTAAAGAAGAGAGGTTACTCCTTAAAAAGAAGAAGAATATTTGAAATTTATAGATGGGATCCTAGAAATGTCAAACAAAGACAGTTCTAAATTACAACAAGCAATTTATATATAATAAGACCGTGACATTTCTTTTGAATCCTTGGCTTTATCCCTACTCCCCTTACAAAACCCTCTTTGAGTCTGAATGACATCATTCCTCTGCTAAGGTCTCTTTGTTGGATTGTCATCATAAGAATAAAATGCAGAGAGGTGCCTGGGTGACTCAGTTGGTTAAGTGTCTGATTCTGGATTTCCGCTTGGCTTATGATCTCACAGTTCCTGAGTTTGAGCCCCGTGTCTGGCTCTGTACTAACAGCGCAGAGCCTTCTTCTGATTCTCTCTCTCTCTCTCTCTCTCTCTCTCTCTCTCTCTCTTAAAATAAATAAATAAACTTTAAAAAGGTCTTTCTGACCATCTATCCCTCCACTCTCCCTGTCATTCACTGGACTTCAGCATCATTCCCCTTCTTTTGTTTGTCAACATTATCAAGTTCTTTCCCTTCTCAGGCTCTTAGCAATGACTACTTCTTTCTTCCCATAGATCTTCCTTCCTGTGGCCCCTTTCTTCCCATCATTTATCTTAGTACTGATGTCAAGACCTCAGGGAGGCCTTTCCTGACCATTGTCATTAACATCATCCCTCACTCTAGTCGCTGTCACGGGGCCCTAGTGTCCCCCCTTCCTGAGTCACATTTGTGTTTGTATTCATACCCGTCAACCCTCCCTGAAGTGTAGTATCCTTATTAGTTCCCAGGGACTGCAGTACTTGACACATCGTAGATGCTTTAAAAACATTGATTTCCTTGGAGTTTGGCTCCTAAATCTAACTGTGATCATTACGGGGAGTAATCCTTCTATGATATTTTCTATTTAATAGAAAACAATTGAAGACAGAAATATGAAGAATAAAAAGTCAACAAATAATAGAGCATCCAGTGCATATGGCAGGTAATAAAATTATCAGTGTCCCTAATTTATGAGTTTATTTCCAACAAAGCTAATTTTAGATCAACTTCTGTTAAGTGAATTTCACTTGATATTACTTGATTTCCTTTCAGTTCCCATCTCATGAAATGAATGAAGTAGTTAGTACATGATAAGACTCCTCAGTTAATCATGTTCTTTTATGATGAGGAATTTATTAGGGATTCTTTATACTCTACATTGTTCCTGGGATAGAGTTTCTTTCCTGTTTTTCCTGAGACAGTAGATAGAAAAGGTACTTCTCTAGTAAGTGTCTCCGTCTAACACATGACAATTGTACTTAAAACCTTGAGGTTCTGTGGACTAAGGTGGTTTATAAAAATGATAAGACTCTATATTGCTTCATTCACACTGGTGATAATGAATGCCCACCTAACTCATACATGTTAATCAAACCTTCTCAGACTTTTAAATTACCATTAATCAAATAAAACAAGAGTCAGCAAACCTGTAAATTGCCAGTTAGAACATGGCTTAGGGTCTGTGGGCCATAGTGTCTCTGTTGTAACTACTCAGTTCTCCTGTTCTAGCAGCGAAACAGCCTTAGGCAACATGTAAATGAATGATTGTAGCAGTGGTGCAATTAACTTACAAACTGTACAGGACTGGGTAGTTGGCCATATTTTCCTGCCAATCCTGAAATAGAAGATGCTATTCTAACTAATTTAGAATTGTTTTTTTGTAACAAAATGATACAAGAGACTAAAAGTCTGCTTTATTCATATTATTTTCTCCATGTAACTTGAGTTGTAATCCATGTTTCTTAAAAATGTTCTAATTATAAATATTGAGAAAGAACAAGCACTTTGAAGCTCTTAGTAAGAAATGACTATCATCATTTTCTTTTTTTTTATCATTTTCAAAGTACTTATAATTTATCAATTTACAATGGAATTTGAAATAGTGAAGCTGTAAATTCTAATTTATTTTTCTTCTACCAAGTGCAATTGTAATAACTTTGTTGATTTATTTGGATCTTTTTAGATTAATGACCTCTGAGTTTTTAAAGAAATCTAGTTCTATAAGGAGACCGCCATCAGCAACTACCTCTTCTCACTATTTAGGGACTTTGAAAGTCTTGGACCAAAAGCCCTCACAGAAACAGAATGTAGAACCTGAAAGAGCAGATAACATAAGGGCAGCTGTTTATCAGGTAAAAAGGAAAATGTTTTTAAAAAATTAAGAACTGATTAGTTCTTAACAAGTTCAACAAAGTTACCTGTTTATCAAGGAATAAAATGATCTTGTCAGAAATGGTGATTTAATACTAATTTATTGGGAAAATTTTCCTTTATAATACCTGAGCATCCCAAAGTGTTTTTTGGTTTTTTTACTGAATTATTTCTTTCCAAGCTTTGCTTAACCAATCATAGTTGTTTTTAGAGAAAGACAGTATGCCATGGCAATTATAAAATCCCAGCCAAAGCAAAAATATTGCTAAGGTCTATATATGTTTTAATACCTTTTCTTCTTAAAATGTATATTGTAATGAACAAAAAGTTTTAATTTTTTTCTTACCTAAGATTTTGTATTTGAAGTAAGCTTACATAAAATCAGACTTTCCTGATTTTTCCTCATTTCCAATAAGGTCCTTTGTTTTGTTTTGGTTTGGTTTTTGTCTTATTTATTATACTAGCTGATACACTTTAGAAAATTGTACTTGAGAATTTTGGAGAAAAATGTGAACTTATACAGCCATTATATTCAATCTTTGAATTCTTTTGTTAAAACTAAGAAAGATAATGGATATATCTTCCTATTCATGCTATCTTTCTATATTAGAATATTATGAGAAAAAGAAAAATGATACCAATGTGTATAGAATTTCTAAATTTTGTGTTTTACCTTTTTAAATTTTTAATCAAATATTTCAGAAATGGATAAGAGTTCTATTTCATTTGGGAACCTTTGAATATCATATAGTTTTTTTTTCTTGTTCTCACAGGATTGGTTAGAAAAGAAAAATGTGTATTTACATGAAATGCACAGAATTAAAAGGATTGAAAGTGAAAACCTAAGGATCCAAAATGAGCAGGTATTCTAAAATATAGAAGTAGAAAATATTGTGGATTTTTAAGTCAGTAAAATACCTCTAAATATTTAACATTGCCAAGTCTACTATTTTTTAAATGGCAAAATAACATGTATAAAAGAATTGATTTCTGATTTTCTTTCTCTGGTACTTCATATGTTTTTAGTTTGATATGAATATAACTGTTTTACATGAAAACAGATACACAGATTTCTGTTCAAGTGTGGCATAGATTTGGCAGTACTGATTATGAACTTATTGTTGCCTACAGCAACCTATTTATTCTTACTTCACTTTTCACTGTTACAAATTGACTTCAGTCTTACAGCTTAGCCAAGAATGTAAAGGGTCATCAGACATTAGCCTCTAGTTTTCCTCTTTGCCATCCTGAATGTTATATGTAACTTCAAGACCAACCCCTGTATCCTTCCCGCTGTCCAGAGATAGACTCTTATTTCAGTCTGGCCTGTCTTCAGTCCCTACCATTAACTCCTGCCTGGTAGTCTCCAACATGCTTAGTTCCTTCCCATCTTCTAAACTGAAAGGCCTTGACTGTGCTGCCCAATACTTAAATGGATTTCCCAAATGCAGGCTACTGCACGGAGCAGCCCTGCAGGGATGCCCACATCCCCCTCACCACTTTTGCAGCATCATGCTGCTGTGCCCAGTGCCAGACACCTTCTCCTGTGATCTGCACAACTCGAGGAGTAGACTGTACCTTCGCTTCTGAGTCCTGTTTTCTCTTTCTAATGCTTTCAGTCATTTAACGGTAATCAATATTTTAGAGCAAACAAAGAATATGGGATTAGATGGAGATAAGTAAAGTAATAACGTACTTACCATACATTCACCTACATATTTTCCAGTCTGGCACATAGTTTCAACATTTGAGCTATGTATGTTTAGTAAGGATTTTATGCTTTGATGTCCATCAGAACTCGGGTTCAAAGCAAAGATCTGTGGCTTAGTATGTGACTTGGCCAACCTACGTCACTCTGACTTACTTTATAAGCCTGTAACTTTCCTCACATTTTTCTTGTAATGCAATGTGGGGTTTTTTTTTTTGAAGTTTATTTATTTATTTTGAGAGAGAGAGAGAGCAGGGGAAGGTCAGAGAGAGAGGGAAAGAGAATTCTAAGCAGGCTGTCAACACAGAGCGCAATGCAGGGCTCTATCTCATGACCCTGAGATCATGACTTGAGCTGAAATCAAGAGTCAGAAACTTCACCGACTGAACCACCCAGGTGCCCCATCAATAGGCTGTTTTATTATTAGCATTTTGCAGTAGTACTCAGCCTATTAGTTTGTTTTGACAACATTTGTTTAGGACACTTCCAAAAAAAGAATTCTTTCCGATGAATAGTAGATCAATATCTGATAAATGGTTTAAGAAAAGGACGTTTGAAAATGCAGTGAATAAAAATAAAATGAAAATGCAGTGAAAAATTCAGATAACATTTTTTGCAAATCAACCTGTCTAAACCATTCTAAATAAATTATGTGCTTTGAAAACCAATTTCTAGAAATGATGACTATGAAGGGAATGAAATACAATCCAAAGGTCGGCATCTCCTGATACCTGGCCATCTGTTTATCCACACACATCTGCCTGTGTCTTATTTTTCTGAAACAGAAAAGAGCTGCCAAGAGAGAAGAAGCATTAGCATCATTTGAGGCCTGGAAGGCTATGAAAGAAAAGGAAGCAAAGAAAATCGCTGCTAAAAAAAGACTCGAGGAAAAAAACAAGAAGAAGACGGAGGAAGAAAATGCCGTGAGAAAAGGAGAAGCACTTCAGGTACACAGGGGCTTTGGACATCTGCCTTCCTTTTCCTGCCTCGCTTGGCACCTGCGATCGGGATCAACGGTGCTTCTCCTTACCCGATCGTAGCCACCGTCAGTAAGAAAATCATTGTGAACTTTTTCAGGCATTTGAACGGTGGAAAGAGAAAAAGATGGAATACCTTAGAGAGAAAAATAAAAAGGAGAAAGAATATGAAAGAGCAAAAAGGCAGAAAGAGGAAGAAACTATTGCTGAGAAAAGAAAAGATAACTTAACAGCTGTTGAGAAATGGTAACCCAAAGAAGAACTGTTTTCCTACTTTTCAAATGAATAACACTCTAGGTTTTTAACAAATTATTTGCTTGAAATTTACTAATATATCGGCATCTCATTATCACAAAGATATGTTAGGAATTCTTTATTATAGCCTCTCCTTTAACCATCAGTGTTTTATACTGTCCTATGTAGGAATGAAAAGAAGGATGCTTTTTTCAAAGAAAAGGAGAAAGAGAGAATAAATGAGAAAAGACGAGAAGAACTGAAAAAAGCAGAGAAAAAAGACAAAGACAAGCAAGCTATTGATGAATATGACAAATGGCTGGTAGGTGTTATTTGTTAATAATGTGCTTGTGTCTTTGTACTTTATTCATGACTTTTCAGTCTCTAACTCCAGTTCTGTTTGCCCCTGCCTGCTGGCCATTTCTACTCAAAGTGGCCTTGTTGAATGCATTCTCTCCCTATGTTCATCATACTGTCCTTGATTTACTCGTTTCTGTTAATGCTTCGACTGTTCCCTCAAGTGGCCCCCGCCCAGGCTTAAACTTTCAGGCACAAAACTCTTACTTATCCACATCCCCACCTTTAGTCACTCTCCAGTCGTGCCTCGTCTTCCTCTGCAGTGACTTAGGTGTAAAGTCACAGAGAGCTGACAAGTGCACTGCTGAAGCCTTTGTCAGCTTTTAGGTGGGACTTCTAACGACACATAGTTATACTGAATTGAACAGTGAGGAAGGTAATACATTGTTTAAATTCTCTTCTGATTTTTCTGATGACCTCAAGGAGACAGTCTTGTTTTGGAGCTTTTTAATGAAAGAAAGCAAGTAAGAAGTTTGGGAGCAAAATGTCTAAATGGACTTAACATGTTTTTGGTTTTTTATTTTACTATTTTTTGTCTGTTTTAGTGTACTTATGTTTATAGTTCCTTCTCATTGATGTTAAACAAAATACTGTTTTCTGTCTTTAAATGTCATATATACAGACATGTTTATTAATTTTTGCCTGAGTAATGCATTCATGTGGAAAGTACTTTACTTGGTAGGTGGCACATTCACATGGTAGTTAGCACCTCACCTGCTGCAGCAATCAGAAAGTGTGAAGTTGCTCCACAGGGCTTAGGATTCAGTGGGGTCTCTTTCCAGTAAGATTTCTTATAAACTTTCTGAAATCATGTCAATCTGCTAGTTAGAAATAACTGTTCAGGGTATTTTGTGGTTGTATTTCTCTGTTTGGGACTGACCTTTAGCATCTTTTCATTTGTAGAAGGGTCATTTGCCATTTTTTTGGTAAACTGTAATCCATAGACTTTGCACAGCTCTCTGTTGGTCTTTTTCTTATTGATTTTCAGAAGCTTTTTTATACACTAGGGAAATTAGCCTATTTCTGGTAGGCGTTACAACCACTTTTTCCCATTGTTTTGTTGCTCTCCCAACTTGGCTTATAGTATTTTCTGCCATGAACAGTCTTATTTTATCTTCTGGCATCAGGTTTATCAGTCTTTTGGGTTCTATTTTCAGGCACAGTTGCAAAGACATTCTTCATAACTTGAAGTTAAATGAAGTGCTCTCATTATTCTGCTAGTAACTTAATGATTTTCATATCTTGACATTTTAACATTTGACCAACTTGTAATTTATCTTGCTCATGATAGGATATATGATTCCAACTTTATTTTTTCCAAACACATCTTCTATAAAATAGCCTATCTTTTACCCAGTGATCTGAGGGACTGCCTTTGTTATCTGATACATTCTCAGAATTCAGGATCTGTTTCTTGACTTTCTGTTCCATAGGTCAATCTCAAATCTTACTGTACATATTCCATATGCTGTTTCATTATCGGGGCTTTATATGTTTTCATATCTGTTTTGGTTAATCTTCCTTCATAGCTCCACTTTTAAGTATCTCTGTTATTATTTACTTTTTCGCATAAACTTTCGAATTAACAGTAGCTAGAGAGGCATTCAGGACACAAAGCAGGCTATTTAAAGATAGGATAAAAAGATGAAGCATTTAGGAATAAACTTAAGAAATGTGCAAGACGACAATGAAGAAATTTTTAGAACTCTCCTGAAGGATGCAAATGAAGACTTGAGAACATGGATCAAAACTGCTCTTGGATAGAAACACTCAGTTTTATAATGATATTGTAGATGTCAGTTCTCCCTGAAGTAATTTACAAATGTAATGCAATCCTAATAAAAATAGCAACAGAATTTATTATTGTTTATGTGTTGACTTTAGTGCTGCTTTATGCCCATTTCAGGCAGAAAAACAGTAAGGAGTAAGATGATCAAAACTGGTTTAGTGGTTTGAATGAGGTAGGTGGTATTTCATGATGGCTTTCTTAAACTCTCTTGTTTTTCTTTAATTTTTTTAATGTTTATTTGTTTTTGGGAAGAGAGAGAGTGTGTTCTTGTGAAAAAGAGAGAGAGCAGGGGAGGGGCAGAGAGAGAAAGAGACCCACAATCTATAGCAGGGTCCAGGCTCTGAGCTATCAGCAGAGAACCCTACGGGGGGCTCGAACCTATGAACCACGAGACCATGACCTGAGTTGAAGCCGGACATTTAACCAACTGAGCCACCAGGTGCCCCTTCCTTAAACTCTAGGTTCTAAGAAAAATTAAAACTCTTCATATATCGAGGAGACCTATACCATGTGCCAGTATTGCTTAGAGTAACTAAATGTACGTGTTTAAGTTTTCAGTCTTATTTTTACTTATTCTTGAAATGGAATAGAATCTCCTTAATGACTAAGCCACCATTAGGTACATTGTGTTTTATTACAGTACTTAGTCACTCTATCATTCTGATCAGTCCTCTAGAGAACAAAAACTCATCAATCAAAGATCTAAGATGAAAATGACTTGTTTTGATGTCAGTATAACCTCAACAAATATAATGCTACTTATAAAAACATCCATATACAATAGGTTACAGAACCATTCCTGCATTCTACCTATTTCTTATTAAAATTTGTATGCTGATAGATTGGAAAAGTACCCCTATTTGGAAGTAAGGACTTTCATTTTAATGCAAAGTTACATCTCAAAATTTTCTTATAAAATCTAACTTGAATAGTGAGCATTGGATAAGTTACTCTTTTAAGGGAAAGTTATAGCCAAAGATTCGTAAGACTCTTCTTTATGCTCGTACACAGATTGTTACCTTTAGTGAGAAAATGAGTACAGAGTTTAGTCTCCAACAAACAACAGTCAGAAGGTCTTTATAACAAGGTTCTTTTAATTATTAATTATTACTTGAGTAATATTACCAATAATTATTACTTAGGATAACATTAGAGATCATATGAATTGATATTAAGGCTGATAGTTAGTTGCTTATTTCTTATTCTGACCTTTTTAGCACCTACTAGTACTAGTAAGAACAAACTTGTTTCATGTTTCCCTCTCTCTCTCCCCATGTTAAATGGAGCAAAAAAAGGTTTGTTCAGTCAGTTTCTGTGAACACAGCTTAGTCACTGCTTTTCTTCTACTTAACAAGAGGGTCTGTCTCTCTCTGAGATACTAAAATGATTATCAACAGTGACCCAATTACAGGGTTTTTTGTTTTGTTTTGTTTTCTGAAAGGAGGTTCCCTCTTTGCTTTAGTAGGACTTGCAGGCATGCAAACATTTTTATGATCTAAAGCAAAATGTAAAGACAGAAAAAAATTTCATACCTCTCTCCATTCCCTTCCTTGTATGTGAATTACTGTATGCCGATGGAAACCTCGCGTTATCGTATTCTCCTTGTGACAGCTATACGTCCCACACCTGTCCAGGTAAAAGAACTATAGACACCTAAAAAAATGCTGCCGCTCCCCAGCCGTCTAGCCTGCAGAGGCAGTGTTCTCTAAGGCTCCCAGATACTGCTGCTCTTTGAGAAAAACGCCCAAGTGAGGAAACCACCCAACTTTGGGGCCTTAGCTCAGACTTGGAGAAATGCAGAGACAATCGAGCTGCAGGATGAAAAGAGCGAGAGCTGGTAACATTTCAGGTGTTCCCAGATTAACGTCTCGATTTCACGGTGCTTCCCACATGCTCAGTCAGCTCTTTGACGGGAGTGTGTGCAGGGAAACGGAATGGTCCTAAATTCATCTGCTTTCAAGAAAACGTGAGAATCTGGAAGATGATATTTTCAAAACAGATGAAGGGCAGGACTGTTCCCGTCAAACAGTAAAATAAAAACAACTATTCCACTCACCCGGGAGCCAGCGTTTTCCACGCCTGGGTTATTCCCACCACTTTCCAGGATTCCTCATTTGCTTCCAGATGTGGTCACATTTCACTGCTTTTTCTATAGCTAAACTTCTAAAGTTTTCTTTACACTTTTTAGTTCTCTGTACCCTTCTCACCATCCACACACTCCGAGCTTGTCTCTTTTGCCATCACATTACAGAAACTGCGCTTTGACAGTTCTGCCAGACCACGCAGCCATCCGCTGTGCTGTTTCTGCCACATTCCCGGACTCTCAAACCTTCTACAAAGTCGCATCCGCCTTCTTGCAACCGTCTTCTCTCCTGGTTTCCCTCGATCCCGGCCTCTCTTCCCCGCGTCACTTGTTGGCTTCTCTTACCTGTGTTCCAGATATCACCGGTGGGCCTCACCGCACCTCACTCACCTGCCTCCTTATTCTCACCCGGCACCCCCTCCCGCGTTCCCAGTCTGAGTCACACTGGCTCTCTCCTTTCCTCTCACAGCCCGGTTCTCCCACTTGCCAGAGCCCTCACACTGCCTGTTCTCTCGCCCTCCTCATGGTGTATCACAAGTGGGGCCTCTTACCCCTCCCCTCTCACTTACAGTGACAGTCCCTGAGTCCATTTTTCTTTGAAAGTGAGTACTCCCTTTATTCTTTAACAATCACAACGAGTTTTTCATGTGTTCCATAGAAATTCTAACAATTTGAAGTGATTTATTTAATTGTTTATTAGCTGCCCAGTTTGAAAATCCCCTGAGGGACAGGGACCAAATCCGTGTGTTTGGATTTTACAATCACTTTATGCATGGCTCTCACTATACTACTCGGCCCAGAGTAGGATCTCAATGCTTAAACAGGTGAATGAATAAACACAAATCAAAGCAGTATAGTATCAGTAAAATATTAGACCCCCCAGGACCCCTCAAAACCTGGTACAAGTAAGGATATGCTGTATAAAAGTAATGTAAATTAATAGATGCAGGAAAATTATAATTTGGTTATTTGTGTGACATTTGGACATAAAATCACTTCAGAAAATTACCCTACAGCAATAGAAATTCCAAAAGCACTAAAGGATTAAATATAAAATTCCTAACAATAGAAGAACCAAAAGAAAATAAAGCAGTATCAAGTCTCATGAGAATAAGATGCTTTCCTAAACGTAGAAGTGCTATGGAAATAACAAAGGAAAACATGAATAGATATGGAATTTAAAGTCATTAATTCATTAACATAAAAAGTCAGTGTAGGAGTTGCTACACTGGGTATGGATGAGTGGATGGAGTATTCCTACAACCACTTTGAAAAATAAATCAGCATTTCCCAGTAAAGTTGAACATATTCAGACCCTACAAACCAGCAGTTTTTGTCCAGGCATAAATATGGGAGAAAATCTTAACTTATAAGTACAAACAACTAAATAAGGATGTTTATAACCTTGTCTTCACATTGAATAAAAAAGGAACATCATTTTTTCAACAACAACAAAATAAAATTGTTTAATAAATTGTGATAAGTTGCCTTACTAGAATTCTATGAATTTTCTATGGAATACCAATGAAGACCTATAACTCATAGATGGATCTTAGAAATATTAAGATAATACAAAAGGATGTTGCAAAAAGTATATAACATGTTCCCCTTTATTATAAATTATAAAAACATGTAAAATTTGGGGATTGTTAAATAAATTTTATAATAAAATGTTATAATAAAATTAAGAAATACACTGAAATGATAAGGCTCTAATTCAGAGCAATGATTACCTCAGTGGGTGCAGAGAAAGAAATGTGATAAGGGAATGAACACCGAGAGCTTCAAAAGTACTGGTGGTGTTTCCTCTGTCTCCCTCTCTCTCTGCCCCTCCCCCACTCCTGCTCTACCTCTCAAAATAAATAAATTCTGAAAAAGTGTTTAAGAAAAAATATGCAAATTGCTAAAAACTAAAAGTGCTGATACCCATATAGTTAGATGAACCAAATAATTGAGCAAAAAATTCGTGAAAGGGCTAAAGAAATAAAAAGTGCTCAAACTCAATAATAAGCAAAGAAACACGATACTTAATTTAACTTTCAACTATTTATGAAAATTCTGAAGTATCCCTGCTGCCCTGGCAGATTCAGTCTTTGCACCCAGTAAAGTTAGTTCTGAGAATCTGTTCTAAGAAAGTCATCACTGACTTCTAAGTTATGGAATTTTAGGGTTTTTTCCCACTTTTCATAATTTTATTTAAATATTATCACTTTTAATATTAAAAAATCAGTGATTAAATGGTGCATTAATCCCTGTTGGTAGTATACTTTATAAACAATATTCTCTAGCTGCTACTCCTTCATAGCCAATTAAACACGAAATGACATTTAAATCTTTTATGATGGATTATTTTGTTCTTCAATGAACAACTTGATTTGGAAATAATGTTTATACATTTATAAGAACTTATAGTTTTCTGTGTTCTCTTTAGGAAAAGAAAGAAAGGCAGGAGAGAATTGAGCGAAAACAAAAGAAACGTCATTCCTTTCTTGAAAATGAGGCACTTCCTCCCTGGAGCCCTCCAAGTCGAACCGTGTTCTCAAAAGTGTTTTGATAATTCTCATTCTTACGTCATGTAGTTATTTATCAACTCCCTACTGTTAGCCATGGATTTAAAACTATTTATTCAATTAGTTATAGTTAGAAGAGTCTATTTTATTAAATGCCAGCCATTTCCACTGGATAAGATGCTTTGGAGTTAATCAGTGAAATAATTGAAGGCATTTTTTTTAGACTGTAGATAAACTGCCTCAAATGAGAAGCTAATAATCAGATCGCACTTGCCATTAAAGTAACCGTTTATCATGTCCTTGCAATTATTACAATCAGGTGACCCGTGACCACTTTCAGCCGTGCACGGTATTGAAGTGTGCGTATTCCCCAGAGTAAAAAGGAAACCATTTAGTTAAGACAATCATAGAAATAATTGAATCATTCTGTGAATGATTGTGCACCTAGATTCGGGTTTTAAAAGAAATCATTGCTGGGAGTACGCATGTATTATTTTTTTCAAAAACTGTTCTTTAACTTGAGCGGTTGCACTTGCACTGTGCAAGTTACAATTTTGGTCAGGTGAGGCAGTAGTTTGGTAGAACTCTAATTCTCCAGGCATTTTAAGAAGTTTGCCTTATGTTTTAATATGGGATTGTATCTGCCCCAGATTTCCATGACAATCACAGGCACTTTATAATGAGTAGACCTTTCACATTTGTCTTCTAAATTATATCTCACTTTATTATTTTGGTGATATCAAAAGATATCCATTTCTTGGCAGTGATATATTCACAATAGTGATGGAAGTTCCACAAGAGTTCAAGGTCATTATCACTATTATTATTTTCCAGATTTAAGCCATATAGGTGATAAAGGCAATTTTTGATCTCTTAACCTATTCCAGAATCCTATAGCTTATATTTAGAAGACAGCTGTATAGGAAGGTAACTTGTAGAAAATGTCCAAAGAATCTTTATTTATTTATTTGATCTGTGCATATCTTTATATTAATTGGACTCATACTTGAACTGGTCAGCTAATTTGTCACAGACCAAATGTATGCTCTCAGAGTTGAAATACTCCTTTAGCCAACGATGCAATGCAATGGTGGGTGAGACTCTAATTACTATTTCTTAAGCGCCTATTGTATGCTCTCTCCTGGGGCTTTATAAATGTTAAATCTTTGCAACAACTATTCAGTGTAGGTGTTACTTTGCGGACTAAAAACACTGAAACTCAGAGAAATAACTTGCCATACATTCAGCATGTGACAGTGGGGCTTAGAATTGAGTAAGTCTTCCTCCTTCCAGAATCAATATTTTTATGCTCTGTATTATATTAACTTTACAAACACATTTTACCTCTCAGTTCCTGAAATCTTGAGTTGTTAGCTAGAGCTTATATTTCCTTTTAAGAAATACCTGTTCGTTTTTTAGAGACGGTGAACTTTATTGGATCTATAAAATGAAAGATTTCGTAATATTTAAAGAATTAGTCAAATGCCTTGTATGTCGTATTAGAATGTCAGGAAACCCAGCAGATAGGGGAGCATGGCTTTTGAGATACTCAGAAGGTCTCGGAGGACTAAGCTGGCTGCCATGCCTGTTTCAGATAAGAAAGGCGTAAAGGGTCACTGGATCACATCAGTGCTACAGGTAATTGTTTTTAATTATAAACAAAATGCTGGAAGCCTTTGTATACTGCCAGGAACTAGGAGAATACTTGATGAAATAGAAACTGTTGTCATCAATATGTATTATCAGCATGAGATTTAGCCCTTCTCTTTTTCCCCAAATATATATATTTTCTTCTTCATTGTCATATTTGGTGGCTTACTATTATCACTTCTTAGTTGCGGGAGCACTGAATGAAATTAGCAATTAATGTAAAGCATATGGCACATAATAAGGACTTAATAAATGTTCATTTTCATTTACTTACTTCCACGAGCCCTGCATTTACCCACTTCATGTGTGCGAGGAGCAGATCAACACCGATGGGATTGATAATGCTTATTTGACTGATACATTTTTAGCATCCAAGAAGAAATATCCACTTTCCTGGCCAGTCTAGCACTCAAAAGAGAATATGGAGGTGCATTGTATTAGAGACCTCCTAAAAAGAAATCTACAGAAATCTAAATCTTAGCACTGTTTGTGAAGTTGGACGAAGTGGGAAATTGAGGTGTTTGCAAAGCCCCAGGAATTCATTTCCCTCAAATGGGAAATTTTCTCTTAACTACAATAAATAATAAATTTTTTCCTGTTTACAGTCATATGTGCTAAGAATGAGATCCTCTGTTCTTCCTGCAGTAAAAATAGAGCTGAGTTTTAAGCTCAGGGTGAAAGTACTGTTTACTTTCTGAGATCCAAAGAAGAGAATCCAAATTGGTAATATCCTCTTGAATGTATTTATCTATTTAAGGGGTATGATTTTCCCATATATCCTTAAAAGTATCAAATGTCAATACATTTTCTCATCAAGTTTCATTAACTTATGAAATGAGGGAATTCAAATTCAAATTAAAGACACAAAAGCATATAGATTTTCATGTTAAACTTCTAGTTTTGTAAATTGTATTGATCACTTGAATGCAGACATGTCAAAGTAAAGGAAATAAGAATTTAATAAATATTTTACAATATAACTGAAAACAGCAATTTCCCTGGAAATTGACATACTGATGCAAAAATTAAATTGCATACAGAATATATTTTCCATAACAACCAAGAAAACAGTAGTGTTCCATAAACAGAGAAAAACAAATGGCATGTTAGATCAGAAGGAAGTGGCAGTTTTCTAAAAGAAAATAAGAACTATTCGGGTATAACAGTTTTCCAGTGGTTTGTAGTGCATCATGTTTTGAAAATGTTAGTAGTTCATTTATTGTCCTAAATAGTATTGAAACTGATACGTCTCACTGTTGCCAAAGTGGTAGCTGAAAATAGTTGTGTCCACAGCTGTGTACCTTGGAGTGATAAAACTATGTATCTGGAAGGGTTTTAATAATTTAATAAAGCTGGCCCAAACCCTGTTTCTGAGTTGAACAAGACTTTGACTTGCCCAAGCTCGTACCCCTCACCATGAGATACCAAAGTTAGAAATCAGGTGTTCAGTTTTCTAGTTATAATCAGTCCACCATCCCACAGTTTTGAGAGCTGATAAAACTTTCACACTCTCTTTTGTAACCATGGTCGTTATCGACTTCATTTTGATCCTCTTTCTGATGGTCCCTTATTCTTCCAGTGTCTTCTCCAAACTCCACCAGATTAAAGCTCTCTGGGCATCTCCACCACCACTTCATGTGTGGGGAGTACTGAAGTTTCTTAAGCTCTGAGTCCCAGGCTAAAATGCAATGGAAAAAGAGGAATTTCTCAAAATGGAAGAAATTGCATGTTAGTCAAAGTAGTTCCCGAGAATAAACTAGTACAGAAAACAAATTTTCCTGATGTAATCTTGGCTCTGATTTCAATAGTGCTATATTAAAAGGTATTTAAACCTATATACGTCCTTTCTACACAAAGCAAAGATAGTGCCAGTTGTCCTGCTTCATAGGTACGTGGGCTGACAGAATAATGAATGCTATGTAAATACTTAACTAGAGACTTCCCTGAATTCTTTTTATTTTGAAATATCTTGTGATTTGATTATTTTGGAACACATTACATGTAATTGTATAATGTTAACTAAATTATTGGTAAATTTAGGATGTTTAAGAATTACTTGAGGAGATGTATTTAATGTCTGCTTTTTAGTAGCATACTCCATGTTCTGCTAAATTAAAGTTAATCATTCAGGATTTATTGTATTGGTCCTGTTATTTATTGATTGTGCCAAATTTCATTTCATAACATTGGAAAATTTGGTATGAGTTTTATCTGTGGGCTAAAGACAAAATAATCATTGTCATTTGCAATGACATGGATGGATCTCGAGAGAACAATGCTAAGCATAATAAGCCAGAGACAAATAAAACATGACTTCACTCATATGTAGAATTTAAGAAACAAAACAAATTGAATGAAGGAAAAAAAAAAGACAAACCAAAAACCGGACTCTTAGCTATAGAGATCAAACAGGGTTACCAGAAAAGGGGGGGGGAGGAGAAATAGGCGAAGAGGATTAGGAGTACACTTACCATGATGAGCACTGAGTAATGTACAGAATGGTTGAATCACTATATCATATACCTAAAAGTAATATAACACTGTATGTTAACGATTCAAGCATTTTTTAAAGTCGAAATAGTTATATTATGCTGATACACCTTTTACTAGAAATGACTGAAAATTTGGATATAAACTTTTAAGTGCAAATGCCAAAAATAACCCACATTTCCATCTCCCCAAAACAGTCATAGTTAACATATTTTGTACTTTTCCAGCTTTTAGTTTCCAGTGCATTCTTTCCTGTAGTTGAAATTAAGGTGAGAATGAAGAAGGCAGAGATAGAGTTCCCTTGATCTCTCTGTTTTTCTCTGTGCCTCTCTATCTCTGTCTCTGTCTCTCCCATGCTACATATATGTGTATACCTATGTGTTGTACTTCTGTCTCTCTCTCTACATATAAAAATAGAACACATACATATACATACATGCATATATACAACCTTTTCTTACTCTCTAAAATAATGGAAAATGAAATCAAACTGCATATTTGGTTACCAGAGTCTTCCACGCGACAACTTATAATGAACATATTTCCATTATGCCTTTCCAAAAATCTATGATGCTGCAATATGATTTAACCTATTTTGGGCAATTTGTTTTTCCTCATGAATGTTTACTATGGTAAGTAATGATACAGCCAATATGCCTAGAGTCTATATCCTTGTTATTAAGATGGTGGACCTCATTAAGTCTATAAAATTTAAGACAATTTATAATATTTAGGAATTAGTCAGATTTTTTTTGGTATGTAGTATTAGAATGTCAAAAAACCCAGCAGCTTGTGGAACTTGGGTTTTGAGAAAGTCACTGAGGTCTCACTCTGCCATGAGTGTGCAAGATAAGAAAGATGTCACTGATCACTTTGTCAGATCCCATCGGCTCTCTCAATAAATAAAGGAAATTGCATAAATAAAACTAGAAACCTTTTTATATTGCCAGAACCACAAGACATGGAATGGGATTTAATTAATGGGTGTGGAAATTCAGTTTCTCAAGATGAAAGGAGTTCTGGAAATTGGTTGCACAACAGTTCGAGTGTACTTAATGCTACTAAACTGTGTATTTACAAATGGATAAGATGATAAATCTTGTGTACATTTTACCACTACTTTTAAAACACTGCACAGCAAAACAAAATGGTTAGTCATTCATCGACAGGAGAGTTATAGAGAAAACTTCTCCCCTCATTACAGATATATCTTTTCTTTTGCTCTGATCACATCAACTTGCTCATCCCAGACGACTCATCTTTGATTCAATTACAGTTTTGAGGAATGTTCTAGCTGCTAGACTTAAATTGAAGTTGAACATTGTGTAGAAAAGCAACATTTCCACCACAACTTCTCATAACTCCTCTATTCAGTTATTTTATTTTGGATATTCTTGCCCACTTCATTTCTGACAGAAGCTTTAGGGTTCTTTTTAAGCTTTTAAAACAATATTATTATTGGTAGAATTGCAATAATCATATACAATAAGAAAATCTATTGGTTTGCAAAAGATAGAACGAAACTAATCCCTTCCTGAGACTGATCAATGAATGAAGGAATGAACAAAGGAAGAGAGGGATGAAGGAAAGACAGCATGCAAACCCAGAGTTTACTGGCTTATTCAGGCTGAAGGATGAATCTTAACAGAATGATCTTCTAGCTAAAGTTTAAATTCAGATATGCCAAGTGTGGGTGCTGAAAGGACACCCCACAGTGAGGCCTCAGTCCTGATGAGAGGAGGACATGGTCACTCAGTGACTATATTAATCTCATTACTAGATTTAGAACTCAGAGCTACACCTTTAAAGCTTGTGATTATGATCACAAGGCTACCAGATATTGATGGCTCCCTAGCAAAACTGCTGGGTTATCAAGCAGTAAACAAGCTGCCAGGGTGGAAGACTCTTCTATGAACCTTAGGGATTTGACAATAATAATAGGCCCTGCTTTCAAGTAACTTACTGTAAGAATAGGAGGAGGCAAACAAAAGTCATGTGTACAAATATACAAATAAAATAATTTCAGTCTCTAATAAACTCTATGAGGAAGATAAAATAGTTTAATATGATAGAGCATGACCGAGGTGTGGAAAATTGCTCTTCAGTAGTAAGATTAGAGGAGACATCTCTGAAGAAAAAATAACTTGAGTTGCAACCTGAAATGAGAAGAAAGCAACTCTGTGATGACCTGTTGGAAAAACAGCCCAAGCAGCAGGTACATTGAGTGTAGACACTTTGAGGAGGGTAAATGCCAATATGGTGGGTGATGAACAAGAAGCAGAGAGGAAGGAAGGTTCTAGATTAGGTAGAGAGTCTGAGGCCATTTTAAGAAGTCTGTATTTTATTCCAAGTGCAATGGAAGAGTTTTAGTTGGGGGTTGAAGAGATGTGACATTGTTCTAAGTGATAGGAATTCATGATAGACACACTTGTTCTCACAGAAGAAGACCATTAATTATAAGGAAAAGGGACTATAAAGAATTAAACAATTATAGTAAATATAAAGGGAGAGAAGTAATAGAGGAAAACAAAGAAGGCTTAAAACATCCCCTCGGGCACTTAGAATATCCAACCCTCTGTATGAGGGAGCCCCATAGTGAACAACCTGGTTGAGTCCCAACTGAGGGTCCTGGATGGAGCATCCCCTCCTCAAGTGAGACTTCCAGCTAGCTATTCCCGTCAGGGCAATATATATACTACCCATGTGTGGTTTATGGCTAGCCATTCAAGTGTGCCTAAGTGTAGTCCCAGGTGAGCTGGGTTTTTATTTCTCTTTTTGTATCTCACAATCTTAGGAGCCTGGCCATCCTCCCTGATTTATTCCAGGAGACCAGCCTGGTCTGGCTCAAGGAGGTGAAGCCCATTGATTCTTCTTGGCATCAGGAACAGAGGGGCCAGTTCTGATCCCAAGGCCAGATACGAAGTATGTCGTCTAAGCCCCCATGATAGTGTATGTCTAATTCTGGGCTTCTGCCCAGTCACACAAACAGCTTCTATACAGAACAGACATACACTTAAAAGAGTTTCTTGGGGTCTTGTGTGGCTCAGTTGGTTGGGCGTCTGACTTCAGTTCAGGTCATGATCTCGCAGTTTGTGGGTTCAAGCCCTCCATCAGGCTCTATGCTGTCAGCTCAGAGCCTGGAACCTGCTTTGGATTCTGTCTGTCTCTCTTTTTCTCAATCTCTCTCTTTCTCTCTTTTTCTCACTCTCTCTCTCAAAAATAAATAATCATTGAAAAAACAATTCTCTCTGGTTACTATGTGAAGCGTAACCCACCGGGAGGTTTCCTTACTGGCCCAGATAAGGATTAATGGAGACTTGGTCTGGTGTTGTAGCAGTGGAGATAATAAAAAGTGGTTGGATTTGATATACATTTGGGAAGTAGAGAAACAGACTTATCTCATGGATAGAATATACATTATTAGATTGGGGGAAAGTCCACAGTGACAGCAGGGATTCATCATAACCTGAGTGACTGGATGGATGCTGACGCCCTTTGTTCACATAGGTTTGAAGGTGACAAATTCGGGGATATTAAATACAGGAAGTGGATCATAGATTTGCAAGGACCGATGCCAGAAGTCTGAGCCTAGTGAAGATATTAGGGGATGGAGAGCTGATCGATCCAACTCTGTGTCTGGCCCAACATGCTCTGTAATTAGCACATATCATACAGAACCCCATGGCATAGTTCCAGAAGGTTTATGTAATTCAAGGGGGCTTATTTACCTCAAGCACAGGCCGTGATCTGTACCAGGAAGCAACCATATCCCAGGACAACCTGTGCCTGGTGTTGACCCCAGTCACAAGGCCAATTACCACTTCTCTTGCTGCTTGGAAAGTCTTTCTTGCCTATTCTTCTACCACGATGAGGAGGAGCCACGTCAGTACGCTGTGACAAGGGGTAATGAAAAGAAGTATCTCTCTGTTTGTACTTCAGGAAGTTGCTTGGCTCTTTGCCATTTTCCTCACTTTTTATCCAACAACTTTCCATTTTTGTATACTAATAAATATATATGAAGGTCACGATTTGTCAGGCAAGACACAAACACAAACTTACTATTGTATTCCAGAGCAAATAGCTGATAGATTCAAAGTACTAAGTTCACAAGTGTGGTATTTCGGTAATGAGAAATGAATGTTTGGTATTTGCTTCTGGCACACAGCTCCTAAAACTCTTGGAATTTCTTAAGTGAAGAGAGCAACACACGTGTCATTTGTTATACTAATAAGGTGACTGTACTTTAGAAAGAGGGCAGTTGCTAGGAGACCCAACCTTGTAATAGAGGGTTGGGACTTTCAATCCTACTCCTGGGAGGGAAGAGGGGCTGGAGGTTGAATCAACTGGCATCAACTGAAGATTTAATAGATCATGTCTTAGGTAATGAAGCCTCCATAAAAACCCAAATGAATGGGGTTTGGAGAGTTTCCAGGTTGGTGGACGCAGAGAGATTTGGACAGAGTAGCACGCTGGGATTGGGCATGGAAACTTGGTGCTCCTTCCCCATACCCTGTCCTATGGATCTCTTTCGGAATCCTCAGGCAGTTCCTAAATTACACCCTTTTATAATAAACCAGAAATCTAGTAAGTAAAATGCTTCTCTGAGTTCTGTAAGCCACTCTGGCAAATTAATTGAACCCAAGGAGAGAGTCATGGGAACCTGCAATCAGAAGCGCATTTGATAAATAACCTGGTTTGCAACTGCCCTCTGAAGTGATAGTAGTGGCAACTGGGGGACGGTTGGGGGAGTCATGTGAGACTGAGCTCTTAGCCTGTGGAGTTTGATGCTTAATGGATACATGATGTCAGAACTGATTTGAATTGTAGAACACTCGGGTGGTGTTACAGAATTGCTTACTGATGATGTCCACACAATGGAATTAAGGTACAGAATCCATTTAACAATCCATATAAAAGAGTATACAGACAAAAATGTCTCCCTTTGGGGAGCTTGAGTGGCTCAGTCAGTTGAGCATCTGACTTCAGCTCAGGTCAGGATTTTACATTTTGTGAGTTCGGGCCTTGTGTCAGGGTTGCTGCTGTCAACATGTAGATCCTGCTTTGGATTCTCTCTCTCCCTCCTGCTTGCTCTCTCTCTCTCTCTCTCTCTCTCTCTCTGTCTCTTTTTTTGCCCCTCCTCATTTCACATGCACTCTCTCTCAAAAATAAAATAAACATTAAAAACCAAAGTCTCCCTGGGTGCCTTGGTGTCTCAGTCAGTTAAACATCCAATTTTGGCTCAGGTTATGATCTTGCAGTTTATGAGTTGGAACCCCAGGCTCTGTGCTGACAGTTTGGAGGCTGGAGCCTGCTTCAGATTCTCTCTCTCTCTCTCTCTGACTCCATTTCCTCCCCCCCCACCCATGGGTGCTCTCTCTCTCTCTCTCTCTTTCTCTTTCTCTCTCAAATAATCATTAAAAACTGTCTCCTTTTGCTTTTTTCTTCACCACCAAAGTCCCTTTCCAAAAAGCAACTATTATTACCAGTATTTTTTGTCCTTCTAAAGACATGGTATATATAGAAAGCATATAATTATTTGTTCTTTTTATCACCCTCAATAATACCTTACTACATGTAGTATGGTGGACAGTGCTTACATCTTGGAAAACTTTTCAGATTAATGCATATAGAAATACTTTGTTCCTATTTATAGTTATATGCTATTACATAGTATGGACATTTGATAAGTTACTTGGACAATTCCCTTTTAAAACACTATTTCCAAGCCTTTGGTGGTATTACAGTGTCAAATAATAAATCATACAGTTACATTAAAAATAACATGCTATTTTACTTGTATACAAGGGATGCTGATCAATAAATTGATTTCATCATTTAAAGAAGCCAATGGGATTTATATAAGAGGAAAGGAAGACAGAAAAAACACCAACCACGTGGAAATGTGACCTGCTTTCATGTCCTTGAGTAAGTGGATGATAGGGGCAGCTCTCTGGAACCAGTCGGTGTATTCTGCCTGGAACAGCTGGATAGGTCATTGGAGGAAACAGTATCAGTTGTGATGGAGTCTTTGAAAAGCCTTGAGATTTTTTACCCATAAAATATACCTGCCAGGCTATTCCTCAAAATTATCTTTTTGTTTTATACCTCGTCTTCATCAGGTCAGTTCTGCGCCATTTCCTTCATCTGCATTTCACACAGATGATATGGTAGAGAAGAATCTTGTCTGCATCGTTTTACATGAGGCTAAGTACCATCAAAGCAGCAATGCTGACAGCTGGGATGGCTGGATGGAAAGATACAGGCATTTTAGTTATGGAAGATCTTGCCATATTGTCCTTCACAGAGGCTGGAACCACGGTGCAGAAGAGGCAGGACACCCTTGCAGTGTGATACCAACCTTTTCCTCTTTAGCTCTAAGTCACATGTAATTTCTAGTGTTTCAATACACACTGACTTGGTTTAGAACACATAGGGGTATTTCACCTCCACCAAGAAATGTGACCGCTTCTGTTTTTCTTAAAACATAAAGCCATCCTGTCTTCAGATTTCCCATTTAATCCACAGATGTGATTAAAAGAAACATCTGGGGGCACCTGGGTGCCTCACTCATTTAAGCATCTGATTCTTGGTTTCAGCTCAGATAATGATCTCACAGGTTCATGAGTTTGAGCCACACACTGGGCTCCGGGCTGACAGTGCAGATCCTGCCTGGGATTCTCTCCCTTCCCTTTCTTTCTGCCCTTTTTCTGCTTGCTTGCTCTCTCTCTCTCTCTCTCTCTCTCTCTCTCTCAAACTAAATAATTTTTTTTAAACTTTGGTTTTCTTTCTAACTCTACAAGAAAGCTGATGAGTTCAATCATCACATGACCTCCGTATTAAACAGGCAAACAAACAAAAAAAGAGGGTAATGATAAACTAGGGATACAGAGCCTAGCTTTTTCTCAGCAACAGAACACATATTTTTACATATTTAGTAAATTTCTGTATGAACAACTATATCAACTAAACAAACAAGATTCTTAACATTAACACTGTGAGGTCCAAATGAAATGGCTCCACAAGTCTTCCTAGTTATCTTTCCTTTCCCCTAAATTCCAAACTGTCATGTCAAGGCACAGGAAAGAATGAAAGCACACTGATGTGCCGTGACGACTACAAGTATGTGTCTCTTTGTCAGGGCAGTCAGAGGAGGCTTGGGGCAGGGTTCCTGTCAAAGCAATCACCAGCAGCTACAAACCGCTTCATACGGGGAGAAACCTTCTAGAAAGAAGGGTGCTACAAGGAGCACTTGTAGGTAAACCACTCTGAATGTGCGGATTGCTACACAGTGAGGAGCAGTGCAAGCCACTGCTTTACCTTGACTCTAGAGATCCTCAACCATATGCAACTTCTTTCAGTAGCTAACTGTTTGGTAGAGCACAGGGGTCTTGGGGCTGCTAGGGGAGTCTGTTTCGTGGGTGCCGAAGAATCACAGTTATGGTGGGCAGCCCAGGTAGAACCAGTGGAAGCTGGATAGCTCCTGGAGGTCAGGTGGAGTCTCCCGAGATTTTAGGAACACCCATGCTAGCTGCAGGCTCACTGCTCTCACCTTCCTAACCATACAGGTGCCATTTTTCAAAGAAGAGTTTCATGATTATCTTGATATATAATATCTAACATGAAAATGGTCAATATGATTGGGAGTTAATTTGTTTTGCCAAAAGAAATTTTAACTTTATAATCATTAATGAAAGAAGTCTGTTCAGTTCTTTAAATATAACTCCAACTGTTAACATTTTGACTTGTACCAATCAAATTAGTGTAAATCACAATTACCAACATGTAAGATAAGAAATATCTTATCAAAAATTTTATTATCAGGGTGCCTGGCTGGTTCAGTCAGTTGAGTGTCTGACTTCAGCTCAAGTCATGATCTTGCAGTTTGAGTTGGAGCCCCTTGTCGGGCTCTGTGCTGACAGCTTGGAGCCTGGAGCCTGCCTTGAATTCTGTGTCTCCCTCTCTCTCTGCCCCTCCCCTGCTTCCACTCTGTCTCTCTAGCTTTCAAAATTTAATAAGCATAATTTTTTTTAATTTCATCATCTATCGATGCTAATAGTGTGGCTTGTCTACAGGGATTTTTGGAAGTTTGATGAGATTATCCTTAAATGTCCTGATCAGGATTGCATATGGCATCTCATAAATAAACTCTGACTTGAAAAAGCCATGCTTGTAAAAGAAAATTCAAGTTTGTCGATTTAAATTTGAAAATACTTTATTTTGAAATGTTATACATGTTTACTAATTTGTTCTCTATTAATTTATGTTTTTAAATATATTTGAAAAGTACAAGTAATTTTATTAAACCAACCTGAGACAGGCACCTTTAAACACTCAGAGTCATCAGTAATAACATTGTTTTCCTGATGTCAGATGAAACATCTTGCGAAGCACAGCTCTACCTTTCCCCGAGAATGGATGTCTCATGTCTCGGATATATACAACCAAAGTTGTGACTCTTTCAGAACAAAATTTGCCCAGGTCAACTCATTTTCTCCATGCTAGTTGAAGCGGGTGACAGTGCTGTCTCCGTTTGTTAAAAGAAGACAGAAAATATGTGTAATATTAAGTGGAGTCACTTAATAAAGAAAAAATGTGTGGGGTGGGGGGAAGCAGTGTTGTGAGAAAGAGGAATGATTTTGGCAATATTAATGATTCTATACAATATGGAGGCCCAGTAAGGAAACTGGATCGGCTAAATGTGAGTCTAGGTGTAGAGACTATCTGAATGGATAAAGTTCCTGCCCTCATGTACTTTATATGCCAGTAGGTAAGAGAAACACTGAACAACAAACAAGCACATATTAAATGTTCTTAGTATAATAACCTCAAAGCAGGGTAAGGAGATAGAGTAATAGAAACTGCTATGGAAATATATCAGAGGTCTATCTAAGGAGAATAATTCTATCGAAGCCTAAAAGGAGTGAATAAGAAACCATGTGAGTACCTGTGGAACAGCATTTGGACCTGTAGGATCCCATGGGGCATGATATAGAGATTGTTTTCATTCTGAGAATCAGTGTATGAAACTGGAGAATTCAGACCAGTGACCTCACAAGATCTTATGATATAGAACATTTCCTTAGATGGTGAGGTGGACAGTACAGTTTAGGGAGCAAGAGTGCAGAACTGGAAAGATACTGCAGCTGTTCAGGAGAAAGATGGGTAGTGGTTGAAGGAGGTGCTGCATCATCAAATTCCAGATGTGTTTGGAGGGAAAAGCTGTGCAATTCACTGGTGGGCTGGGTGAGGGTGTGCAAAAAAACGGAAAAGTGAAAAATGGGCTGAACAACTGAATAAGTGCCATTTATCAAATTCGGAGCCATTTATCAAACTCGGGACACAAGGAAATCAAGTTTGGAGGGAAGCAAAGAGGTTTTTTTTTCCCCCTGTAAATATTAATTCCAAAAGGATATATCTTGTAGTTTGAATATTCAAATCAAAGGAGAGAAGCTGCACAAATATAAATGTGGGCATTATTAGCATACAGACTGTATGGTATAAAATCATGGGATTATATAGGATAGAAGATCACCTAGAGAATGAGTATAAGATGAAGAAGAAAGAGGGATCCCAGACTAAACTCTAGGATGAAGCAACATTTCAGGGTCAGAAGGATGAGAGGTCATGGCCTATCAGACTGAGAAAGATGGCTCCGTGTGGTAGGAGCACATCCGAGAGAGCTGGGTTCCCTGGATATCAACAAAGTATTTCACCAAGGAGAATGATGTGGAATGTCAGATCTTCCTGATAGATCAGGTGATCAGGAGGCTGATTACTGACCTGTTTGGTGAAACGGAAGTCTGCATAACCTGAAAATAAGATTTCAAGAGAGTGATGGGATGAAGACTGGTTAGGAGAAAGAGGGAAGAAAGGGAATAAAATTAGAAGTATAAACCATGCTCTCAATACACTTTGTTGTAATCAGCAGCAGAGAAATGGAAATGGGTATCATTGCTGAAGGGAACATGGGATCACGGCTGGGTTTATTTGTTTTTAAGATGGAGAATTTAGGGGTGCCTGGGTGGCTCAGTCGGTTAAGCTCCGACTTCAGCTCAGGTCAGATTTCACATTCATGGGTTCGAGCCCCACATCAGGCTCTGTGCTGACAGCTAGCTCAGAGCCTGGAGCCTCCGTTCTGTGTCTCCTTTTCTCTCTGCCCCTCCCCCCTCATGCTCTGTCTCTCTCTGTATTAAAAATAAATAAAACATTAAAAAATTAAAAATTTAAATAAATAAGAGGGAGAATTTATAGCCTAATTGCAATAATTATTTAACAAAAATGAAAAAGAATTATGCCTCATGTGCTTTTATAGGCAATATAGTAATCAACTAATTTAGATGAGAACTGTCTATGCCATTCACACAATGTTAGTACCTCCTCTGCACAGTGAGCACAATCAAATAAGAAAAAAATATCTTGAGTAATAAAATTAAAATTCAGTGCCTATTTATGATAAAGAGTTGATAATCATCAAGGTTTTCAGGTCAGTGTTACACATTTCTGCCCTTGCTTTAAAAAAAACAAGAAAGTAAAAGAAACTATTAACCAGTAATAAAAGTTGGCAATCATGAATGTTTATTTGGATTATTTACAGACAAAAGAAGCTTGCTTTTGGATAAAATTCCCAACACATCTACCCTGAAATTCATTTATATAATTATAATTCATGTATTAACATGTAACTGCAGAAAATATATTAATTAAATATATCCACACATAATTAATTTATGTTGAAAGAAAACATATGCAAGGAAAATTGACAGAATATATACTGTGGATTCATGTACAATACATGAATCTTCATTAGTTGCTGAATGTCTCAGCTTAAACCACCCCCATATCAAAAAAAAGAAGAAAATGTCAATCTTCAAACAGGTGATAATTATTATCATCCATGAGTCATGACAGCAAGTGAAATCTGTCATAAATATAAAAATGTGGCTTCCAGATGTTTCTGACTGGGTGAAAGGCTTACTTATGAGTCACACAAGAAAGTTGCTTAATTAGAAAATCCTGACAAGATAAATAAATTAAAAAAAGAAGCCATCACACACTCAAACTAAACAAGGAAATTATCTGATTAATTAAAAATTAAAATTAAGTTAAATTGAAATGCAAAAAGTTGATTGAATAAAACACTATATAAATGAGAGACTTTGAGGGTTGAACTCAGAAAGGTTTTTTGGATTTTTTGTTTTAGTTTATTTTTTAAGAGAGAGAGAGAGGGAGAGAACAGGGGAGGGGAAGAGATGGTGGGAGAGAGAGAATCCCAAGCAGGCTCCACAAGACCAGCACAGAGCCCAACGTGGGGCTTGAACTCATGAACTGAGATCATGACCTGAGCCAAAATTTAGAGCAAGATTCTTCACCAGCTGAGCCACCCAGGCTCAGAAAACTTTTATAAGTACTTTTTCCTTTCTTTCCCCACATCATTTAAAAAGTATTTGTACACATATATGTCTTTTCATTCATTCTTATTGTATCATGCATAGAACAGAACCAACCCCTTGAACAGAGCTGATTTTCATGTGGCAAGCAGTCTTCCACACAGAAGCAGAAGTTATAAACACATGACCATATACAGTCTGTTCATAAATATGATTATTTTTGTTAAATTTTGATATTTGGTAAAAAGAGACTACTTCCTGACTTTTTCTTGGTCTTTTTAACTCCCATATGGACAAATATCTAGAACCAAAACTTTTAACAGGCGTTCATTATTACCACTACGAATTACAGACATAGTCGCTCAGTTAACGAATATTTATTCTCCAGTTGTTCCTTGATAACAGAACCATAATTATGTCTGGGGCAACCGGGTACTTGATTAAATAGAAACTTTCCCCCCTTCCTATGGCTCGTGGTGACAAATGACACACTGGCAGAAGCCTGTGAGATTTGAGCTGATGTCTGCTGAGAAGTGTAGATAAGCTTTGGCATCTCTGATAGGAGACACGCAGTGAGCTTTCCTACTTTCTTCTTGTCTTGAACATAGTGTATGGGCGGCAGTCATGTTGCAATCATGAGGAAAAAGATTCCCAGACACATTGGCTGCAGAAATAAGGCAATAAATTCTGCTTCTGGACCCATGGTGTTGTCTGCTTGTTTATTGGACCTGTGTTATTATGGGAAAAATAAACCCCTAGGTGTTTAAAGCTGCTCACAACAGGCTTTTTACAACTTGGAACCAAACAAAATTCTCACTGGTACATCTGTGCTAATCATACACACAACAAAAATGCCAAGCCAATGTTCCATAATTTACATAATATTTGCATTTAATATTTATTAGTGTACTAGTGTATTAGTCAAAGTAATGCTAGTTACTCCTCTAGATGGAGTCTTGAATTTCGGTGACCTTAATCCAATAGAAGTTTATTCTTCATGCACTTAAAACTGAGAAACAGGGGCAGGGAAGGGGAGGTGGTGATTGTGATTGCTCTCAGTCCCTGAAGTCAGAAATCCAGGTTTTTTTCATCCTTGAGCGAGAGACCTCCAACATGCAGCTGGTAGAGGGGAAAAGAACAAGTAGAGAAATTCATGGAACGATTTCATATGCCAGGCCTGGAAGTGGTGACACACAACCCTGTAACCTGTTTCAGTGTCAGGCACTTGGGACCTGGCATCCCATTGCTTCAGGGGAGGTTGGTGCACGTAAGCGAGCTGGAGACCCAGGAGGAAAGGGGACCATTTGATAAATCCTCAGCTAGTATCTTCCATGAGTAACAGGTAAAGTTTTATGTGTATCTGTCAGATTTGTATCTTCTTCTGTTAATATTTATTATTATTTGTGTATGCCTGTATATACATTTATACTAGACCTTAACACCTACTAGATGCTTACTTTAATCTAAGCACTACGCCAAATATTTTTTATGCATTTTATCATTAATCCTCCTAAACATCCCGTGAGGTAGGCACTGCCATTATCCATGTTTTTCTGATGGAGATACTGAGGCTCAGTGAGTTTAAGTAACTTGTCCAAGAAAACAGAGTCCGCAATGTTGGAATGAGGAATTTTTATTTGCTGTGGGACATACCTTATTTTTAAAGATTAATTTTGAAAGGGTATTATATCAGTGATGAATTGTATCACATCCAGTGACAGGCTTGACCCTATGTGTAGACGTCACCTGTGTAAATAGACTAAATGTCTCCCTCCTAAATATTCCTTTATTTATATACCTGCCAACTACTGGAATGATTTTCAGGATTGTTGTAGGTGAAAATGTCTTTAATTCTAAATGTTTGGTTGCATTAGCAGCCATCTCCAGATGCTTTATTTGAATGTAATCCATAAGGAGTTGAGCGACACCTTGATGTGACTCACGGTTCACATCACACATGAGCCTCCTCACCTTTCTGTCATGATCCGAAGTTTCTCTATATTCCTCCATGGCCTGATAAGCACTATTGCTATTAGGGACAGTACCATCTTTAGTTCTATATAAAATGATACTTGACTAAATACTTATAATTCCAGATGCCCATCTTCTGCCTGCTCAGTGAAGCACTTCCCCTGCTTTCCCAGCCATCTCACTCAATAAATTTGTCTCCTATTTATAATAATCAAGATACTATGCTATTTACACAAAACTTTATCTCCCAGAAGGTTCTTTAATGACCTGTGCCCTCTTTTACTTATCTCTGAACATAATCTTACTGATTTAAAGATAAAGTGAAACATAAATTATGGCAACAACTGTGAAAAATAATGATGGCTTTTCATTTTACATGTCAAGTTAAACTACATAGCATAAAAAGAATAATTTGCTTTTATTGCTAAGCATTTTAGAGATCTTTAAATAATTCATTCTTAGAGACCCCAGTGAATTTGGCTAATATCAGCATCTCAGCTTTGTACATGTGTGACCTAAATGAAATAGATATTGAATGACTTGAATTCAAACTTTTAAAATCAAATTTTGATCCCTTTAGTGTTTTCAATTCATGGAGGGCTATCATCCACACATGTACTTTGAAAATCAACTGATAAACAAGGTCAAGTAAAATTATACAGGGGTAATTTTTAGTGAGCTTAAAATAATTATTTCCTTTTGAAGTATAATGTACATACATTAAAATGCTCTCATATTTTTAACAGTTTTTCATTTTATTTTAGACAGAGAAAGAGCAAATGGGGGAGAGGGGCAGAAGGAGAGAGAAAAGAGAGAGAGAGAAACAGAGAGAATCTTAAGCAGGCTCTACACTCAGCATGGAGTCCTATGTGAGGCTGGATTCCATGAGCCTGGGATCCTGACCTGAGCCAAAATCAAAGTGTGACACTCAACCGACTGAGCCATCCAGGCACCCCATAAAATGCTAATATCTTAAGAATAGCATTCAGTTTGGAAAACTTCCTGACACACAAATAATCCCGGAGAGCTCTCTTGTATCCTTTTTCAGCCAATACCCTCCCTCAGCCTCTCAAGCAATTACTGGTCTGACTTCTGTCACCATAGTTAGTTTGTGCTATTTCAGAATTACATATAAATGGAAATATATAGTATGTACTATTTTATTTCTTGCTTCTTTCACTCAACATAACATTTTTGAGATTCATCTATGTTGCTGCATGTATTATCAGTTTGGTGCTTTTTATTTGTTAAGTAAAATACTACTCAGTATTCTACTTAACATTATATACAACACTTGGTTATCCACAGGACTGTTGGCTGGATGCCCATTGGAGAACTGCTAGTTTCCAGTTTTTAAGGATTATAAATAAAGCTGCTATAAACATTTTTGTTCAAGGCTTTTTGTGGACATACATTTTTATTTTTGTGCAAATACCTATGAGTACAGGAAAGAGTTCTGGGAAGATGGCACAGTAGGAAGTGCCAAGAATCTGTCTCTCCATCTACACAATTGTACTAGCAGAATCTCACTGCTGTAACTACTTTGTAAATCTAGGAACTCTTGAAGGCTTCTGATCTCCAGGGGAAGAGTTGGAGAGTACATTGTGGTTAATTTTGATAAATTTGCTTCTCCTTTTGACTGGAAATTTCTCTCCATCTCATCTCCGTTTACCCACCTAACTCTTACTCATTCATCCTTTATGGACTGCCTTAGAGGATTCCTCCTCAAGCAGCCTCCCCTGGCAATGCCAGTCTGGATTGTCTGTTTAACTTTGTGTTTCCATCTCAACCTTGAAACCCCCCTATATCCCATATCCGATGCATAATATCTCATTTAACTTTTCTGAATCTTCTACTCTACTTAAAGCTCAGAGAAGACATGGAAGTCTCGTTTTTTTTTTTTTCCTGATTACATTCTTTGTTAGCAGCACTGTGCCCAGCCCCTACTACATGTCAATACAAATTTCGCGAATGAGAGACTTATTAAAGAGAACAAATCATATGAAGACTCAGGATTTAGTGCTACATCAAATAAGTTGCCCCTAAACTCAAACTAGAGAAATTAGACTGTGGAGTATTTTTCAAAAGGGGTGAACTCCTAATGAGAGGCAGGAGTGACTTTACAGTCCTATCAAATCTGGGTGAAGATTTGAGCCAAGTAACATTTTTATTGTAGCTAGAGCTGTAGATTTCCCCTATAACTGTAGGAATTTGGAAAGACTGATTGCAAATGCCCTCACATCCTTTAAGGAAAACAATACTTGGAGTCTCTAGGCTTGCATTTGAATCTTCACTCTGACCCACCCTGCATGTTAAGATCATGAAGAAAGTTTAATAAGTTCATTAAAAACTAGTTTCCTCAAATTGTATGTAGAAGTGCATTAAATACTAAAAATTGCTAAACCATGTAAGATACTATGAGTTTAAATGAAGAAGAGCTTTAAGTCATTATTGACTTTGGGTGGAGCAAGCAGTGATTAGATTGTCTGAATACAGTGGTCTCTCTCAAGTTATCTGTACATTTACATGGCGCCTATTACTTCAGTACTTGGATGCTAGAACAGACACATTAGACTAAATTAATTACCCAGGAGTTTGGAGAAAGCCATCCTTTTTTGATTCATGTATACTAAAATCATGAGGAAAAACAGTTCTTTCACTTTTCAGACACATTCTGTCATGCACTGGGAGGGAAGAGGCAGTACTGACCCTAGAAGCACATCTTTACTTCCTAACAACTAATATCTTCCTCAAGTCAGAGTGCTGAAGGTCCCTTTCACAACAGAAGTTGTCCTACACAGTGACCCCTGTTTCCTGCCCTTGTGTCTCCCCAGGGACACAGACACAGAAGGTCTGCAAGAAGCAAAATCAAATCAGGTTGCAATCCATCCATTTAGGAGAAAACAGAATCAGTTTTTAATCTGTAAAAGAGTTAGAGTCTGGCTGGGTTTTTCCCAGACTATGAGGACGAAACTTGTCATTCAGGAATTATTCGTTGTCATTTTTTAATACCATGGTTTTAGAGATGCATCACACCATTTAACCACCTAGTCTTATCCTTTTTGAGTTTCAGAGCTAACTAACAAATACTTAGGAAGTGCGTTAACAACACCAAGAAACTTAATGTAATTGGGATATGACACAGGAATCTAACAATCTAAAGCAGCAGCTAACAATCAGCCCTGAGTGATTTTTAAGTAATTCTGAAACATGACAATGAGTATTCTATGTGATCTTTTATGCCCCTTTCTCCATATGATATTGTGTAATTCTACAACTCACAGGTCACCTTTTCAAATATATTGATCTAATACCTATGTTTAAATAGTTCTTAATTGAAGGAGTTTCACACTTTCCCTCTAATGGGTCCTGTGGTGGGAAATCCTACAGGTATGTGTGGTGCTACAGTAAGAGTGCTGTAAGGCCTTCATGTCTCTCTCCTCCCATCTGAGTAGAAATGAGCCAGTGAAAAACAGAAGGGCTCTTGGCCTCAGGTTGCTCACAGCCCCAGAAGGACAGAGCACCATCAGAGAGATGGCAGTCATAGCCCCATCTCCATGAATGAACCCTGGCACCTGGTGTCTTGGTTTTTTATCCTTCAAACTGACTTTTCTCTAGAGGATGTAGTCTCAATTTTCTAAGATATTCAGAATAAGTTCCAGGTTGAGAAATTGGAGGACAGAAAGTCAAGGCTTAGTTTTTTAAAGGAATGCACCAACTATCATTCCCTAAGCCAAGATTAGAACCAGCCTTACGGCGTGTACATACAAGACAGGAGAGATAAATTGTGAGATTGTGTGGAAGGAAAATCTACTCCTGCACTTTAAATTATAATTCTTTATCAGAAAAATATGCCTTAAGCAAAAAAACAAAACAAGGTGAAACAGTTCATATTTTACAAATTAACTGGAATTTGCCTGCTCTTTCTTCTGCAATATTCGTATCTCTAAAGACAATGAAACTGATTGAGCTTATGAATCCATGAAGGGTAGTAATAAGCTAGTGAGATAGCTACTCTTACTGTTGAAATAAATAAAAATAATCCATACCATTTAGTCTTTTCCCTAATGATTTATTCCTGCAAAGAACGTTTGAATAGAAAACTCTGTGATAATTATTGAACTTCATGAGAATCTCTACAATAGGCTAGAATAATATTTCCTATATGTTTCATTCTGACCTCACTGTAGATACCTACATTTTCCATGGGAGAAAAAGCTATAGAATTTTACAAGAATATAAAAATACTAGAGGTTGTATAATGGAGTAGAGGTGCCCTGCTGGAAATTAAAAGTTTGGGGTTTTTTGTAACCACTTTTCCTGCCTCAGCTAGTGAGTTGCTAAAAAGGCTCCCTTATTATCCAAGGTGGGAGGAATTCCTTCTGAGGTGCTGAGGTGACTTCCCTGCCCTTGGAGATTACATGAATAATGCTACTGACCAGAAAAAAAGAGCATATTAACAATTCATGTTCAGAAGGATTAGGCAGATACGCCAGATTTAGAAGAGGTGAATGGGAGCGGGCTAAATTTAGTGAGGATGTGTTCCCTCAGGAAAATGAGGATGGCCACATTATATAATACATGGTTACAATCAGGCCTTTGGGTCAGAGGGTCTAAAACCTTGAGGTAGGAGAAGGTAATAGCCTATTTACTGATGTCAAATTATGTCCCTGGAATTATTGACGTACATTAGGTATAATGGTTAGAAAAGTCCCGAGATCAGAACTAGACCAGAAGACCTTATCGGACTCCATGTTTTCTAGTAAATACCAGGACAATTGTGACATTTCTGTCTTTAGGAGATATTTCTCTCTAATGCCAACTAGTTTCTATGAAGTTAGGAACTGGGGCTTAAGACCTTTATTCCAGGAACAAACTGAAAGAAAGTCATATAAATCATGTAAAATAACATCCCCACCCCAGGACCCTTATTTTGCTTGATATTACACTTACCAAATATTTTAGTTTTTTCTTGATGAAAATGAACTTAATTTTCGTCTCAGTTTGACTAAACTTTAAAGTGGTTTCTTCTGAACAATAGACTCTGATCTCTCTTTCCTTAAAGCATTTACTTTAGAAAACTTATTGTTGTAAATTCTTTCTCTGCCTTTTGATATAAATTTTCTCACAGCCTCCTGCCAGTTTTAAACCTGAAAAGTCTTTCTCATGTCTGTGAGCCATCTCTTTGAAATATAATCGTCAAAAAAGACCACATCCTATTTCCCAGTCTGTGGGAGAGTAAGAGCCTAATTTTGACAAGTATCAATGGAAATCAAAATGGCTTTGGGGATACCTTGCTGGTTCAGTCAGTAGAGCATGCAACCCTTGATATTGGGTTCATAGAGTTTACTTTAAAAATGACTTAATCATATAGAACCCAAATTGTCCTTCAGTACTTTCTCACTATATTATTCCAGTGCTTAAAATCTCTTCCACCTTATGTTTCAGAGGAGGTGAGTTCAGTCTTTCTCTCTTCTATTGGAACAGTCTTCTGCTTGGTAGACTTGGCATACCTGTGGACATTTAAGAAGTCCATGCTCTTATAAATGCAAAAGTAGATAATAGATAAAACCTAAGAAAAAGAAAAAGGACAGAAAAACCGAAAACAGGAATAAAAAAGGAGAGGGGCAGGTTTTAGGAAACAGACTAGGGTGGGCGAAGGAGGAGACCGCGTGGAATTCTACAGCCCTCCAGCACGCCTTGCTCAGGTGCAGTGGGAGAGGGCGCCTCCCTGCACACTGCTGCCAAGGGTTCAAGCTGGAGCTCATTAAGCAGTGGGGCAACATTCCCAGAAGCAAGCCTTCCTTAGGTTGTGCCTTCTGAGTGATTCAGTCATGCTCTCTACAGGATCATCTGTCAGCCAGGACCCATCCCAATTGCCGATAATGAGTAGCACCTCCGTACTCCCCACACCCGCCCGGCACTTGGTTCCCCTAGCTCTAAAGGCAATAGTGTCCTACAGGAAAGAGAGAAGACAGGATTAAATGCATGTGTAAGTAGTAAACACCATGCCTCAGCCAGAGGCAATGTTTACTGCTATTGTAAAGGAGAGTCCTTTTATCAGTGAAGTATGCAACTAGAAACCAATTTTAGATCAGACTTACTGTGGAAATATTTCCCCATAAATAGAAGAAAGATAAAATACTTCTCTCTCTGTGGAAGCACAGCAGAGGGCTATTAAAAAAAAAAAAAAAGACTGGGGAAATGAACAGGCAAAAGAGGGCTAGTGAAGGGGCAAATTCTTGAAGGACCAAATGATGTAGACCTGTGAAGGCAGGGGAGCAGTGCAAGGTTTCTAGAAAGATATGAGAAGATCTACCTGAAATATACACTTTGAATGGAAATACAGAGAAATTTCTCCCAGTGATTCTATGTTAAGAATGTGACATGTAATACACTGAGATTCAATAGAACAGGATTTGTAAAACAGATAGTGAAAGTCTAATAATGTCTAAGAAGATACAAACTTAAAAAACAATAAAATTAAAACATGAGGGGCACCTGGTTGGCTCAGTCAGTTAAATGGCTGACGTTAGCTCAGGTCATGGTCTTGTGCTTCATGAGTTCAAAGCAATGTTTACAGCACATCAGGCTCTGTGCTGACAGCTAAGAGCCTGGAGCGTGTTTCGGATTCTATGTCTCCCTCCCTCTCTGCCTCTCCCCTGTTCCCATGTTCTTTCTCTCTCACTATCAAAAATATATAAACATTAAGAAATTTAAAAAAAAAGAGAAGATACAAGCTTGATCAAGATAGGTATGTCCCACAGCCAACTTTAGCTGACAGCATGTCACTCACATCTATGTGATCCTCTATGTGTATGTGTTAGGGGATGAAAGGGCAAAGAGAGAAGATGGAGTGTTGAGGATTACTAATAAAACACTATAAAAATCATGGCTTTTGTGTGTATCTTGTACTTTACAGTAAATTATATGTGGTTTCTTCAGTTGTGTACTGTCACTTGGTTTCAATTTATTGTTTTATTTCCTTTATCCAAGTAAATGAGCCTCCCCTGAGATTTGTATATATCAGTATTCAGATCAAGTAGATGCCAGGCATCCATTTTACCAGAATGATGATACCCAGAGAAGAACTCTTTACAAATTTTTTTCTTTGACAAAGCTTATTTCTACCTTACCTAGAATACCAGACTCTCCTTAAACCTCATTATAAAAGAAGGTTAAATTCATGGAATTGTGGGTGTTCCTTGGGGCTGTACCTTCAGTTCTTTATCCACCTCATTAAGTACACTATTCTTTGGGGTCTCACTTGAGCCAAAGACTTCATCACCTGTTACATGTTGGTGCCCTATATATATGCACTTTTTTAAAAATCTTGTTAGGGAGGGAAATTTTTTCTCTTCTCTGTCAAGGTTCTTTTGGCTGGTCTAAAAATTAAATTGAGGGGCGCCTGGGTGGCTCAGTTGGTTGAGCCTCCGACTTTGGCTCAGGTCATGATCTCACGTTTGTGGGTTGGAGCCTTGCGTCAGGCTCTGTGCTGACAGCTAGCTCAGAGCCTGGACCCTGCTTCCAATTCTGTGTCGTCCTCTCTCTTTGCCCCACCCCATAAAAATAAATAAAAAATAAAAAATATGCTCTGTCTCAAAAATAAATAAAAAATAAAACACTAAAAAAATTTTTTTTAACTAAATTGACATGAGACCAATTAACAGGAGAAAATCAAATTTAACTATGTATATGTGGGGGCTCCATAGGAATATGAGGCTCATGGGCATTCAGGCCATTGAGGCCTACATCTCATTCTGAGCTAAGAAGAACAGTGTAAGGGTCTGAGACTTCAAAGGAAAGGAAGACAATTCACAGAAAGAGGAAAAAAGAAAGAGTAAATTTTTGGTAACCAAATATTTTCTGGGCCATATAGAAATGATGGAACATAAAGAAAAATTTTAACAAACAGATTCTGTTAAGTTCCTCCTTGTCTACCACCCCTCATTTATAGTATACTGTAGTTATCTATGGTGGTAGCTCTCTTCTCAGAGCAAGCCCTCCATCTTAATCCTTTTAAGCAGTTAGGAGAAAGGTCAGGGTTCTTTCTGAACCTTCTGTTTCTTAAAAATAATCAGCCTAAAGCAACCCACATGCCAAAGAGACACATTTGGGGAAGGCAAATTTCGCTCCCCTCTAATCTCGAGGCCCAGACAAACCCTCATGTCTTACAAGATCAGCACTACTTCTTTCCTTCCTACCCCTCTCTCCTCAGACCCATTCTTCCTTACCTACCTTCACAATACATACCCAGAAATCCTTCTCTTTCTGAATTACTGTCTCAGTGAATAACTTGACACAACAGCTTCCAGATTCCACAAGCCAGATACTTCAAATTCCTCACTGACGGATCCTTCTCCATCATACTTTGTAGGTCTCCAAGTCAAATTGATTCTACTATCTTTCTAGCTTTCAGTTTGTCTACTTCTCTTTCTCTCTCTCTATTGCTATAATGTTTTGTAATGCCCAGAATTCGGGAGTCCCCCAGAAATGAACCACCAGAGTCCAGAGTCAAAGCCAAAAAGCAAGGGTCGTTTATTGCAGGTTCGAACCCGGGCCTCTGCTCACTCCAAGCTGGTGGAATGGAGAGAGCCAGAGAGCCCCGAACAAAGGTGGGGTAGGGCTTTTATGAGTTTGGGAAGGGGGAGTTACAGGAAATTGTGACATAGGTACAGTGATCCTATTATTATTATACAATATTATTGACAGCCGGTTTATCCAATTACAACATTTAGAGTGTTAACCAATCACAGAGTAGGCCCAGGACCCAGGACCTTCACGTAGGGTGTAACTAGCCTTAGGCAATAACTGATCTAGGCCTGCCCTTAGGAATGTTAAGGGTATTACAAGGGTGGTCCCTCTTGCCTTGGGCAATGTGTAACTGCCTAATAGTTCTGGAGAGACTGACCTTTAGACCTAGTTTAGAGGGGAACTTAAAGCCTGTCATGGTGTCTACCAGGTTCAGACTCGTATTCTTACAGTTTCTTTGACCTCTTATTATATGTATTTCCTGTCTTCCTCTTCAATTTATCCTTCTCACTTACCCCAGAGAAAACATCTCTTAAATGTAAGTCTGGTCATGTTGATCCACGATTAAATTTATTCAGTGCCTATTTTTTAGAATAAATTCTAAATTCTGTGGCAGGGTCATAAGGTCATGCATAATTTGAATTATTCATCTCTCTTTACTTTCCTCCTTCTCCCTACACTACAGCCATACTGAATCATTTCTATACCCTAACAATGGCATGTTCTTTATTCCTCTGAACATTTTCTTGTGCTGTTTTTTCACCCTACTTGGAAGGTCCTTCCCTCCGTTTTCTATTGTATAATGTCTAATTCTCATTAAGACTTGACAAAGGTCTTATTAACTGGATAATGTATTCATACTCTCTTCCATATAGCATGAGGTGCTTAGATCAATCACAGTATTTATCACACTATGTTATATTTGTTTCTCTGCTTACATGTTTCCTCCACTGCACATTGAGTTCTTTACAATCGGAGACTGTGTATTTTTTTCTCTTAAACTCCTAGCATCCAGTAAATTGTGTGCCACATTATAGGTATTCAATCAAATTTAATATTGTGTATTAATAGTCAAGTAGTGTAGATTACATTATTTTTAAATTCTATTTTAATTCCAGTATACTTAACATATAGTGTTAAATTAGTTTCAGGTATACAATATAGTGATTCAACATACATTACATTCTTGACCGATATATGAGAGTTTCAGGAAGGATTCCCTGATGCCATCAAATACAGGGACTAATTAGGCACAATTTAACTGACAGGCATAGTGCATGCATACTCAATGTATCACAGAATTTCAAAGGTAAAGAGTATCTTCTTATAAAGCTATTCTTTTCATTGTGGTTTCAATTAAACAAATAAATAATGGATGTCTACAATGTACAAAATATTCTAGAAGATGTGCTGATACCTAGAACAGGAACTTATAATCTAATTGCCTAAGAGAATTCATACAGTCATGGTGATCAACACTGATGTCACCCAAGGGAAATATGCACTGGGTCGTGAGTCATCCAGATGACAGTATCAAGAGGACAACTTGGAAATTAGGCTAACACTGGGAATGATATTCAGAGAGATGACAGGTCAGGACACATGCTGGAGGCATGGTCCAGGGCTCCCTGAAGGGGTAGCGGCGGACCGGAACAATGAAGAGACATTCACACAGCTTCTTAATTGGTCCAGCCTGACATAGTCTTATCCTCTATATTTCTCCTTATCATCTCTGTCTCGCCAGGTTTGGGGCCTTTATTTATAGATTTATGACATCAAAAGGTGGAATTCTTACAAATAATTCTCAGTGATAAAGATGCTTTGAAAAGGGTGCAGAAACAGGTTTAGAGAGGCATTTCTTCAGAACTATTCTAATTACAGTGAGGTAACTTACACATCATAAGATAACAGGATATTCTCAGTGAAAAGCCGATAACACACACATTTGTTTGAACCAGTAGTAAATCTTACAACTAAGAAGATAGCGGGATGTTTTCAGTGAGAAAAAGATAGCAAACACATTTTATAACAATAACGCTAAGATTCAGTCACAGACAGGGCTAGGAGACATTCTATTTAGCTCACAAGAGGAAGAATATATTCGTGATGGTTAGTAAGTAAACCTTTTGTCAGCCTTGTTCTTTGATGTTGAAGGTGTAAGTGCCGTAGGCACCCTAGATGAGCTGGCCTTTGCATATGAGTTTAAGTTGTAACTACTCTTACCCATCCTCACAATGGGCACCAAATTAGCATATGTATGCGCAGTAACTTGTGCCTGGCTCTTGTTTGTTTCTGTTTCCTAAGTTAGGCTTTCTCTCCTTTCTCTCAGGGCCAGGGTAAACATTATCTTTTAACCCCCTTCATTTTCATGTCTTAAGTTTGTGAAGCTCAATAGAAGAGCCTTTCGACAAACATCTGCAGTGCTTTGTTTAACTTCCTCTTTTAGAGAAGGGAATATGTTTCCTCCCATGAGGTATCTGGGGAATATCAGTGTGATTTGGAACATTGTGAGGCCTAATCAATAGCAACAGGCTTAATTTTACATGAGCAATTAGTTAACAGAAGGAGATGCCAGCTTCCATCACCTGTGGCAGGAGCCGTGCTACGTCTACCATTTCCTTATTGTGACCGCGTCATCCAGCAAGGCCAGTGAGGCTCCCAGCAACACACATCCTTAAAAGTAAGGACCTGAGCAGGTGTGCATACTAGAATAGGATTAGAAGTCAAGAAATCCTTGGGGAGAGTTTGCAGGGAATAGTTTGGGGTCACAGCTAAGTCTTGGCCCATGTAATCAGGAAGTGATTCTAAGCAGAAAATCCAAGCAGAACAAACAAACAAACAGGGTTCAGGGTTGGGGGCAGATTCACAGTACAGATGGTACTAAAATAAGAACATTATGAGTGCTGCAGTAAGGCTGGCATTAAACAAAAAATAAGAGAACAAACAAAAATTATTTCACATTCCATTAGTACATACACATGCACATGTTAACATTATGTGAAAAACTTAAATGAGCCATTAGTTAACTTTAGGTCATGAAGAATTCACTTGATGCTTTGGTGTGTATCACCCAATCAGCTGAAGGTCTTTCTTTCTTTCTTTCTTTCTTTCTTTCTTTCTTTCTTTCTTTCTTTCTTTCTTTCTCTATCCATCTATCATCTACCTAAATTTCCTATTGATTCTATTTCTCTGGAGAACCCTGAATGATATGAATAGGATTTCTTTCTGTAACAGCTAAATAAATGCCTGGATAGTTGACTAAAAATCTTTACATAAATGGCTCCTCTAATGTTGTGAGAACCAGTTGCAAATAAGCTGTGGTAAAAAGCAAATATAAAATCTAAAACGAAAGGAGAGAATGTTTTCCAAACCATTGAAAATGCACTTCTAAATAAATAAAATTACTTACGAGAACATATTTACCTATTTAACAAACATAAGCACACCACACTCACACATACACACACACATACACACACATACACACATACACAGAGTTCTGCCAATACCATTACCAAAAGGAATCCACCTAGACTGTACTATTTGACAGGGTGGAGTTCTTCTCTTAGGGCACCTCCTCAGCTCATGTGGTTGTAAAGAATAGTCAGAATTCCAATGTTCAAATCCCAGCTCTTTGACTTAGTAAGTATGACCCCTGGCAAAATATTTAACCTTTTAAAATGTCAAGTACCTTAATCTAAATAATGGGTATTATAATAGCACCTAACTTACAAACTTACTATAAAGTTTATATGGTATGATTTATGTGAAGTGTTTAAGAGTAAGTAGGTGATTAATGCTAGCTTTTATTATTGCTATTATTAGTGAACATTAATTTTATTCTCTTTCAGAGATACAACAATAATATTCTTCATATCAATTAAAAGAACGCAATTGCCTTCTCTAAGTATTGGTGCATTAAAATCAAAACTGTTGATGCGTAGTTGGTATAGAGATAAGGTAGAATGTCTTCTTTTTGTTTGCGGTACAAAGGGGAACAGTAAAAATGCAAATAGAATAAAGGTAATAATTGGAAATGTTGGAAAATAATACTCAGATTGCTTGGCAGGCTTTTTATTATTGTCTGGTAAAGAAAAGAGAGCTCCAGGAATGAGTCACAGATGTGTCAGTAAAATTAAATGAAAATTCTTCTTTGAGGAGAGACTGGAAAACACTCTTCCTGGTGATCTGCAATTCACATGACAGGTGGGAGAAGGTTTATATCTTAAAAACTCCCTAGTTATTGTTCCCCTCTAACGTATTTTGAAGTGCAATGGGTTTTTAAAAAGTTCATTAAACAGAACTTAAGAGCAATCAGAAGAAAAGTTTTGTGAACTCCCTTTTCCAAACCATCACACATGCCAGCACCTTGTGCCCTTATGTTTTGCCTTCCTTCCTATTCCTGAGATAAAACGATTGCCTTCCCACCGGCTACAGAGATGAAATACCCCATCAGCCAGTCAATTCTTACCTTGTGCACTGGACCCTGCATTCTCTTTCATCTTATTGACTCAGGGATAGCACTGCACAGCCCCACCAGTTCTCTCCGGTCTCTTTCTCCAATGTAATCAATAAGCCCCTTTCCCCAGTATCATCCTGTCAGTGTAACTGGGTTTTTATGTCTCATCCTTAACATATAAACAAACAAAACCCAGAAAACTTGTTGACTTTATTTTTTCATCTATCTACTGAAACATTCCTCTGTTCAATTTTACACTGAAACTCCTTCCTAGAGTCATTTTTTTCAAGCCCCTCATCCTGTCCTCAACTTAGTGCAATCCAGCTTGTGTTCCTGGCATTCCACTTAAATGCTGCTCATCAATGACCTCCCAGTTGATGAATCCTGTGATCCATTCTCAACTCATATCTAAGTTTCTTAACAGCATCTGACAGAAATGGTCATTCACTTCTTCTGGAAACTCTTTTTTCCCCTTGGCTTCCTGGGCTACCTTCTCTTGAATTTCTCTCTGATCTATGGCCACACTTTCTAAGTGTGGCAATTCTTTTTTCAACCACCAACTGAAGTATTGGCTCAGGTTCAATCTTTAGTCTTTTCTCTATCCATTCTCTTTTATATCCAGTAATTATTTTGGTATATGTTCTGTATTTTGTGTTTTTTTAATGCTTTTTATTATTTATTTTTGCGAGTGAGAGAGACACATAGCACAAATGAGGGAGGTGCAGAGAAAGAGAGGGAGACACAGAATCTGAAGCAGGCTCCAGTCTCTGAGTGCCCAGCACCGAGCACGATGCGGGGCTCAGACTCATGAACCATGAGATCATGACCTGAGCCGAAAATGGATGCTTAACCGACTTGGCCACCCAGGTGCCCCTTGTGTTCTGTATTTTGAAGACCTCCTTCTAATTATATCTTCAACTCTGACATCCATTCTGAACTCCAGATTCATATATTCAAACATCCAATTGCCTACTTACTAAATAGTCTAATAGACATCTCAAATTCCACATATCCCAAACCAATTTTCCCTCAAGGCCATACACCCTAACCATAGCGTGCTCCATCTCAGTCAATGGCAGCTTAGTTCTTCAGCTTGTGCATTGACTCTTTTGACATCACTCTTGACCCTTCTCTGTTTTTATATACCACATTTAATGTCAAATTCTCTATAAATAATACAGTTTTATACCACTATATTTTGCAGTAATGTGTTATGAAGCAATAGCTAGTGATATAGTTCTACCTGTTTAAAGCTATTTCTTCTCTTCCTCCTCCTTATTGCAAGGGCCCATGTTTTGCATTTTCACAATCCTTACCACTAAGGCATATGACCAGTGCTGGTCCATGGGGCTTGAAGAGAAGGCTTTTGGAAACCTTTCACAAGAATCCTCTTCCTTCTTCCATACTTTGAACTTTTTTGGGGAGGATATGCAGCTTGATGCTGCTAAAACCACTCTGTCATCATTAATATCCACAGGAAGTAGAATTAATTGCCAACGGTCTATGATTGAGTCAAGTGTGCCTATGTAATCAAGCCTGCATAAAAATCCAAAAGGATGGGGTTCAGAAAACTTCTGGGTTGGCGAACAGATGGAGATTCAAAGATAGTGGCACTCAGAGAGGGGATGGAAGCTCCAAGCCCTTTCCCCGTACCTTGGCCTCTGTGTCACTTTCATCTGTCTATTACTGAATTTTATCCTTGTATAATAAACTGGTAATCTTGTAAGTAAAATGTTTCTCTAAGTTCTGTAAGCCTTTCTAGCAAACTAATCAAGGCTATGGAGGGGGGGTTGGAACCTCCAATCTATAGTCAGTCTGGTCAGAAGCACAGGTGATAGCCTGGGTTTGTGACTAGCCTACGAAGTGGGGGTGGGGGTGGGGAGAGAACCCTACCTATGGAATCGGATGCCATTTTGAGGTAATAGTGTCAGAATTGAATTGAATTATAGCACATTCAGCTGGTGTTAGATAACTGCTTAGTAGTGTAGAGGAACATCCCTCTTAATCAGAATTGGGCACAGAACACTTATTACTTAAAATATAATTTTCTTGTTCTGATCATTATTTATGGCTTCTTTTTTAAAAGTTTATTTATTTATTTTGAAGAGAGAGAGAGCATGCAGGCAAGCAAGTGGGGAGAGGCAGCGAGTGAGGAAGAAAGAGAGAATCCTGAGCAGACTCTGCACTATCAGAGCATAGCCCAATGTGGGGCTCATACCCACAAACTGTGAGATCATGACCTGAGCCCAAATGACAAGCCAGATGCTTAACTAAGCCACCCAGGTTCCCCATGTGGTTCCTCATCCCTGAAAACAATGCAACATTGTTTTACATTTCAATGTTATCCTTAATTTTGTCATTGTTAATGTGAATGAACAAAATTATTAAAATGATTAGAATAACAAACCAAATTAGAAAAAACCCACTAAGTTAGTAACCAGAAGACATGGATGGGTTTGTTTTGTTTTTGTTTTTGGCTCTTCTACCCAAAACAAGTGTGGCCTTGATAAATTTTTGAGATCTCTGCTCCTCCATTTATGAATTTGTAAATTGAAGTAGATTATTTCTAGAACATTTTTCAAATATGAGAGTTAATGAATTTATAAATTCTTTCATTGTAACGTTATTTACAATAACAAATATATGGAAGCAGCTCAAGTGCCCATGGATAGATGAGTGGATAAGAAAAAGAGAGAGAGAGAGAGAGAGATCTATATAATGGAATATGACTCAGCCATAAAAAAAAGATGAAACTGCCATTTACAACAATATAGATGGATCTAGCGAGTATAATGCTAAGTGAAAAATCAGGCAGAGCAAGAAAATTACCATACGATTTCACTGATATGTGGAATCTAAAAAAAAAAAAAAGAATAAACTGATAAAAAACAAAAACAGACACATAAATACGGAAAACAAAGTGGTGGTTGTTGGGGGATGGGTGGGAAGATAGGCAAGTGGGTGAAGGGGAGTATGAGGTACAGGCTTCCAGTTATGAAATGAATAAGTCATGGAGATAAAGGTACAGTATAAAGAATATAGTTAATGGTATTGTAATTGCATTGTATGGTGGTGAAAAATGGTTGTTACACTTGTGAGCATAGTAAAGCATATAGACTTGTTGTGCATCTGAAACTAATGTAACATTGTGTGTCAACTGTACCTCAATTAAAAGATAAATCTGTCACTGAATCCTAGTAAAACCATGCACTATTTTATATTGATTGAAAGACCTTTGTAACATGTTGATCCTTAGCTGCTTTTGTAGATATCCTTGTCTTTCTTGTTGTAGAACACTTGGAAGAATCGTTCAGAACACTGAGGGCTTTCTGTTGGAATTGAGCACTTAAAGAAAAGTGCAAGCTCAGACCAGTAGTCTTCATTGCGTTACTTCTTTACTCACTCCCAGAAGGGACAGACTGAGGCCCTGGCAGAGACAACACCCATAAAAGGTCACTTAGCTGAACATTTTGTGTGAGTTGTTTCTCCATTCCAGAAGGAGAAATAAAGCATTAACATTTAGAGAAAGTACAAGTTTATTGCAGGGATTTACCAAAAGGTCTACGTAAAGTGGCTTTCTGATTTTGTTTTCCATTACGTAAATGGGTACCATGGAAATTGTCAGTATTCTTATAGAGTAATTGTTGGTCTTTAAATTTCCATTATGCTCTTGTACATTTTATATAATATGCAATACTTTATTTACATTCATTGTATGGTATGTATGTTGAATCCATACATGTGTGTATGATAGTTTTTCTTGTCTTAGAAAAAGGTCTTTTTTTAGCTATGATACATATAAAATATCTACATAGACTGGAGAGAAGCTTTAGTGAGCCTATTTTTGCTCTTTATATCAGCCTTCAGCGTCAAAGAACTTGTACTTGCTGGCCCCACAGCTAGATCATTTTATGGGTCATCTAACCTCATTGTAAAGATTTGGGGCACCCACATACTTTTAGGCTCTTCCCAGACCCCAGGGAGAACAGGTTTGCCTGAGCTAATCCAAACAATTCCGCCATTTGCCAACGATTCCTTTAACCACGGGTATCTCGGCCAGAGGACTTTAAAGGGAAAGGTGGTGTGGCTTTCTGGGGCAGTGTTTCTATCTCTGCATCTCTGCATTGTCATGGGAGACCCTGACAATCGAGTCAGCCGCCTCCATTGTAAGAGTACGAAGGAAAAGCCAAGAGGATCACAACATTTTGAGCTAGAATTCTAATTCTTTTGAGTGACTGATTTAACCTACGTTGAAACACGGTACTTCCAGACCTTTTGTTATGTGAAGTAATATGTGTTCACAGTGATTAAACCACTTTGAGTGAAGATTTTGGGAATTTACAGCTGAAACTACCTGTAGAATTTCCAGGACTGCTGCCCGTTGTTTCTAGACACTCAGGACGTGGGAAGAACTCTCAGTACAAGTCCGACCTTCCTCCAAAATAGGCCTGAGATTGTATGAATCAACTACCGTGCTGGGCCTTACCATCATTTCACATTAGTTATGACAAACAAAATGCTACTAGAGGACTTTGCCTTTATTTAACAAAGAAAACACCATGAAAAATTCATACACAGCAATTTTGTTTTATATGCACAAATCTAAATACTTTTTAGATTCTCCAGGTATTTGTATTATAGAAAATTATGTCATTTAAACAATTTTCTTTTAATAATTTCCTCTTTATTCTTCAGAATCTCTTATGGTTTCTTAAACAGTTACTATCATTAACATTATAAGATCTCAGAATTTTCCTAGAAGCTGTATATAATACTTTTATGTATATCTCATTGACCAGAATTTGGTCACATAACCAGTTGCTACAAGACAACTGGGAAATGAAGTATTTATTCTGAGCTTTAATACCCAGCTAAAACAATAAGTGGTTTTCTTACTGAGAAAGATAAAGATAACAGATCCTGGGCACCTCTGGCAGTCATTATCACATGTGTTAGTTTGATGTGAGACAGTTTTATTGTTGTTTACAATTAATTTTTCTGCTCACTAAAACATTAAACTGAAAATATTAAATTTCAAGTTTCCAGAAAACTTGAAAAATCTAGAAAAATGCAAAAGTAACTATTCTAGTCCAACAAGAGGTAACTAACTACTATTAGCATTTTGAGATACACTACCAGGCTGGTTTTTGTTTACCAACGTACTTTTCTATGCAATGGCACCATATTTCACTGTTGGTAGTTACATATTGTCTCTCAGCAGTGTGTTACAAATATCTTCCCCTGTAAGTGAGTATTTTCTGCAGTATTGTTTTTATGGATTTGATCTTCGAAATGAACTATTGTTAAGTTAAATTGTTCCCTATTGTAAGTGACTGCTTCTAGGCTATGACTATTATGAATGCCTTAACATGAACATTGTTGTAGTTAATCCATCTTTATATATGTATTTTTTTAATTTTTTTCTTTTAAGTGTTATTTATTTACTTTGAAAGAGAGAGAGAGAAAGAAGAGCATAAGCCAGGGAGGGGTAGAGAGGGAGAGAAAGAGCATCCCAAGCAGGCTTTGCACTGTCAGTGCAGAGCCTGATGCAGGGCTCAAAACCATAAGATATGACCTGAGCCGAAACCAAAAGTTGGACACTTAACCAACTGACCCAACCAGGCACCCCAATATATATATACTTCTGCACTGTCTGATTATTTCAATTAATTATTTGCATGATTAGAAATAGAACTCATGTCATTTTCACATTTTTTAGTGCCTTGCACCATGTCAAACAGACAGTAGACACTAAATAATCTTGAAATAAACACATGAATAAAAATTAATAGCTTGCATTGATATTATTGTGGATGGAATCTTAATATCTTTGAGCACACTGTATGAGCAGATTTGTTTCCATGTGTTTTCAACATTCTTATGTTCTTTTATCAGGGTATCAATAGTTCTAGAAATATTTTCTCCATTCTGTTTCAGTTTTAACAGGAAAATTTGAGATTTTTGCTCCATGTTTTAGAGTTTTGCAATTTGATTTCACATGTGATTTAAATTGTGTAGCAGCATATATAACACTAAACACTAATTGAAAATAATATCTTTAAAATGACAAAGTTAATGTGTTTAAAACAAATCCATCAATACTTATTGAGACTTTGTTTTCATCTAACAAATGTCTGTATATTAAAGGTATTATGATATGCGAATTTGTTGTGAGTTATTATACCTGGCTTCCTAACGGCTGACTTCCATGACCAAATATCAGCAAATGCCAAGGAAAGCACCTTATTTCATCAACCCCAAGACACAGGGGGACTGGGCAAGAAATAGGCTCATTAAGGAGAACAGTCAGTCTCCAGTAGATTCCCCCCAAAGCTTTTGTGATTGGAAATCGATCAGTCCTTACAAGTAATGTGGTTGCTATGTGAAGTGACTGGGGTCTGAACCTGAAAAAATTACCCCTTACAGGTCATGAATTAATGAATTTTATTCTGGTTTTAATGGGTTATAAATATGATAGTCCTTTCTTAACACCTGGTAGTAGGATCTTCTATTTCTGTTCAACTATTCATCAGCTGAAGTTCAAAGCCTGGGATGAATATCCAGATCCATCTTTTGGGGAAACTCTCTATCCAGATAGACAAAGCAAAATAGAAAATGTTGGCCTAAATTATTAGCCACTAGGAAATACTTTTCTGACTTCACATTTTGCACATTTGGTTTATAATAAGTAGTCTGCAGATCACAGCAGGCTTCCCAACATAAATCTCAGTTCTAAACATCCTTGTTGCAAGAGTAAGCCACTTCTGGGCATGTCCAGGGGGTAAATAAGCTGGGCTCTTAGGAGGACTCTGTGCAAAAATTTGTGGTCTACTAAGAGGAGAAATGAGGGGCACCTGACTCAGTTAGTAGAGCATGAGACTCTTGACCTCAGGGTCTTATGAAATCAAGCCCCATGTTGGGCATGAAGCCTACTTTTAAAAAAGAAAGAAATAGGATATATAAACTTTGTCTAAAAGTAATTCCCTACCATCAGAGAAGAGGGTTTTTTGGAGAAATCCATAGTTTAGTGTTGCCAGCTGAATTTTGCTCCCAAATTCATCTGTTGAAGTCCTAATTTCAAACCCTTCAGAATGTGACTGTATTGGAGATAGGGCCTTTAAAAGGTAATTAAGGCTGTTGGAAGGAAAGATGTTTCTTCTGCTGACTTAGGTTCAGTGACTGGGGACCTGGGCATTTACTGGCAATAGACAGATTAATAGGAGAAAAGATAAAGTTTTTTCATATCATGAACTCAGAAATTAGTAACCCCTGAGTAGACGTAGGTAAAGGTTTATATACCAACTTAACAAAATGTAGGAAGGGGGATTAAAGTCTTTAGTGGGAAAGTATGAGAGGTTCAACTAGGCATTTTGATGCTAATGGAGATGAGCAGTTTCCTTCTTGGATGAAAGCTCCCAGAGATTGTGTGCTTTATGGCAACTGAATTTGTATGACAGTTGTTACACTCAGTCTTTTTCCCAGCAGGAAACTCTCCCTGTGGAAGTCAATGGAACCAGTATTTTCAGGAGGTTCTGCTAAAGTTTAGATAATGTTTCTTTCCCTGCTCACTTTGGTGGACAATTAATCCCTTCAAGGTTCCACAAAGTCATTTGTGTGGACCCTAATTCAATATGAAGGCTGTCCTTAAGAAAGAGGAGACACAGACTCACAGAGAAAGAAATCCCTGTGAATATGAGGATAAACTATCTACAAGCCAAGAAGAGAGGCTTTAGAAGAAACCAGTCCTCCTGACATTTTGATCCTGGCTTTCAGGCATCCAGAGTGATTAGAAAATAAATGTCTGTTGTTTACGCTACCCAGTCTGTGATGCTTTGTGATGGCAGCCCCAGAAAACTAACACACTCAGGGTATTTTGTTTTGCTTGCTTTATATTTGTATTTTGTCTGTTTTATATTTATTATTTTGGGGGGTGAGGGTGGGGCAGAGGGAGAGACAGATTCTTTTTTTTTTAAGGATTTATTTGTTTTGGGGAGAGCACAAGTGAGGGAGGGGCAGAGAGAGAGAATCTGAAGTGGACTTGCACTGACAGGTTGACAGCAGTGAGACCAATGTGGGGCTGGAACTCACGACCCATGAATTCATGACCTGAGCCAAAGTCAGCCAGATGCTCAACAGATTGAGCCACCCAAGTGCCCCTGGAGAGAGAGAGAATCTTATACAAGCTCCATGCTTAGCATGGAGCCTAATGCAGGACTCTATATTACGGCCCTGGGATCATGACCCGAGCCAAAATCAAACTCAGATGCTCAACTGACTTAGACACCCAGGTGCCCCTATTTTATTTCTGATTCTTATAGGTTCTGTCAAAAGAAACAGTCTTTGTGAGAAGTGAGATGACTAATTTTCACAAATACCAAAACCTATGCTGTCTAGTTAACAATAGGCTTACAACCTACTGGAAATAAGTATGAAGCTCTCTCCTCCCCCACAATGAAATCCCAAATCCTTAAACACTTCACTTCCTGGTTCTTCTTCCCCTCTGCATTTCATGGGCTTAGTTTTCATGGGCTTTGCAATAAGCATACACCAAAGAACTGAAGTTTCTACATCATCTCAAGGAATGTACATTTGTTGCAGTCGGACTGTTTTTTGGCCTTACATGGGTATGGGCAATGTCTGGGTAAAGGCTGTCACCTTTGTAGTACTTAGCCAAGGAGGAATCAGGGGAGGGACTTCACACTAGAAGATAAATTGTCTGCTGTAACCTCCCAGAGTGTGTCTGTCTATCAGACATCCACTCTTGCAAGAACATCGATTAAAACCTCTCTTCACTGTGCTCCAAGTCTCTGTGTCCCTCCTTTGATTGGGTCAGGAGGCTTATTTCTTACGGTCTTCATGGCGAGGCTAAAAGTAATGTATATATATATTTACAAAGTTTCTGTCAAATGTTGGGTATTCAGAAAGGCTTTTTTCTCAGGTCAAGTGGAAATTTGATGAGAAAGAATTAACCCACTTTAGCATAGGGCTGTCAGTTCTGAAAGGCACTGATAAAGTACCATTTACAAGAAGGGGTTATTATTAATACAGGGCCAGAAACCCAACCCTTTGGGCACATAGCTCTCTCCGTCTCTCTGTCTCTCTCTCTGTCTCTCTGTCTCTCTCTCTCTCCAGCTCACCTGCTCTCATATCTCTAGAGTATACTTCTTGCTTTAATGAACGTTCTCAGCTGCGTTGCTTGTCTGCTGTGCTGCATTTCTGTCCTTGAATTCATTCTTAGACCAAAAACCCTCAGCAACTCCTTTAGGTCTAACTGGGTCAAGGCCCCAGGACCCAGAGTCTCCCCAGTTTACCTACGAACACCCTCTACAGCAAGACATCCAGCCCCAGCTTTCAGAGGCCAGGCCTTTAGAAAAAGCATCGAAGCCCTCACAGGATGAAACTACAGCAAAGCACAGCCCTGCAGGTGCTGTAGGATGCAGTACACAGTGGATGCTCTAGTTTTCATTACAGCACCTATTCCATCCAATTTAATAATACAGGTTTATATTTCCTTATCCAGATCCTTCAAGAACAAATGTGCCTCCAAAATAATACAATCTTTAAATTTTAAAAAGATAGTATGAGACATTTACTATATATTATGTAATATTCCTATTCCCCCTAATCTGGGCCACCATCCCATAATAAAATTCATTAATATTAATTTCAAGCAGGAAAAATAAAGACTATAGTCAGTCCAAGGCAGCTTTAGTCATCAAATAAGTTATAAACTTATCTTTGGTTTTCAGTCCTTTGGTTTTTTGAATTGTGGTTAGGGCATTTAGCATAGGCCCCAAAGAGTGTCATAAGGGCATATTAATTACTTTGTATGAAGCTAATGGGGAAGGAGAAGCTTCAAGGACACTCATACCCTTCTCTGTCCCCATGAAAACACAAAGCAGTCTCTTTTTTGAAAAAATACCATCCTAGTAAGAAGCAAAAAGATATCTAGAGATAAGAAATTTAGAGGCTAGAAGGTTTTTGAATACCCTGTTATTTTCTTATTAATCCACTACTTCA
>NC_043700.1:68076960-68145388 GCF_006229205.1 Suricata suricatta
ATATATAAGAAAAAATCTTTGAAACTCAGGGTTAGGCAAATAGTACTTAGACTTGTCACCAAAGGCATGATCCATGAAATTGTTAAAGTTGACCTCAACAAAATTTTTTTAAGAAGAACAACTTTTGGGGCGCCTGGTGGCTCAGTTGGTTAAGCCTCCGGCTTCGGCTCAGGTCAGATCTCACATTCGTGGGTTTGAGCCCCGCATCGGGCTCTGTGCAGACAGCTAGCTCAGAGCCTGGAGCCTGCTTCGGATTCTGTGTCTCCTTCTCTCTCTGCCCCTCCCCCTCTCATGCTCTGTCTCTCTCTGTATCAAAAATAAATAAAACATTAAAAAAAATTAAAAAAAAAAAGAACAACTTTTACGCTGTGGAAGACCCTGTTAAGGAGATGGAAGGATAATATACAGACCAGGAGAAAATATTTGCAAACCACATATCCAAGAAAAGCTTTGTATTTAGAGTATATAAAAATTCTCAAAACAATAAGAAAACCCAGCAATCCAAATAAACATGGATAAAAGGCATAAATAGACACTTCACTGAAAAGAATATATATTGATGGTTATCATATAAAAGGCTTTCAACATTATTAAATTTAAGTAAATGCAAATTTAAAACCACAATTATTAAATATTCCTATATATCTATCCAAATGACTAAAAGAAACTAGTGATAATACCAAGTGCTGGTGAGAATGCAAAGAAATTAGATAACTCATTTATTGCTGATGGGAATGTGAATTAAAACAGCCACTCTGAAGAAGAGGTTCATAGTTTGTTATGAAGCTACACCTGTCCCTACACCGTGACCCAACAATTGTGCTCTTGAACATTCCAGACAAATTAGAACTTATGTTCACACAAAGACATGGACACCCATGTTTTCAGTGACTTTATCATTATCTAGGTTGACTAGAAAGAATCTAGATGTCCTTCAATGGGTGGATGAAGAAAAAGCATCCATATCATGGAAAATTACTTTTTGAAAAATTTATCATATCTATATATATAATATACATGTATATATATAATATACATACAAAAACAAGTATCATTTTTGTAGTCTGGAATATTTCCATCACTAGTGATAAATAATTCATATAAAAGAGTTAGTATATATTTATTTATTTATTTATTTGAGAAAGAGGGAGTGTGATTGGGGGAGAGGCGGGGAAGGAGAAAGAGAGAAAGAGAGAGAGAGGGAGAGAGAATCTTCAGCAGACTCCATGCTCATCATGAGAACCTGACATGAAGCTCAATCCCATGACATTGGGATCATGACCTGAGCCAAAAACAAAAGTCAGATGCTCAAGCAACTGAGCCACCCAGAAAATTACTTAAAAATTAAAAGGAACAAGCTAGCGATACATAAAATTACTTGAATTATCTCAAGGAAACAATGCTGACAGGAAGAAAGTCACCTTCAAAAGTTTATATACTATGTGATTCCATTTATAAAGCATTCTTGAATGACAAAATTAAAGAGATGGAAAGCAGATTAGTGGTTTCTGGGAAACGGGGAGAGAGAGAAGATAACAGATGTGACTGTGGTGGACACTGTTATGTAACATGATTGATGATGGGGTTCAGGACACACTACCCCCAAAATATGGTATGTCGGCATATTGAATATTTTAAGTTGAAGGAGTTTAGGGGTGCCTGGGTGGCTCAGTCGGTTAAGCATCTGGCTTTTGGCTTCGGCTCAGGTCATGATCTCCTGGTTCGTGGGTTCGAGCCCCGCGTCCGGCTCTGTGCTGACAGCTAGCTCAGAGCCTGGAGCCTGTCTTCGGATTCTGTGTCTCCCTCTCTCTGCCTCTCCCCCACTCATGCTGTCTCTCTCTGTCAAGGAAAAGAAAAAAAGAAAAAAAAAAAAAGGCTGAAAGAGTTTGAGAAAATGGCAAAAATAGGTCATTCTGACCACCTGTTCCCTTCTTCCCTAAAATCAGGAGATAAATCTTTCAGGTAAAAGGAATCCTTCTGAACCAAGAGGAAAGATGACATTTTAATCACCAGAGACCAGGTATTGGGGGCTGAGAAATCTGTGCAAACTTGATTAAACTACCTTTATCTTCCTAATTTCTTCTTCATCATTTACTACACCTAGCCCAAACACCTTTGTCTTGTCAATTCCTCACCAATGTAGTGCTTCTCGGTCTAAAACGTATAAAAATGGGGTGTCAGGGTGGCTCAGTCAGTTAAATATCTGTCGCTTGATTTTGGCTCAGGTCATGATCTAATGTTTTGTGAGATGGAGCCCCATGTCAGGCTCTGCACTGTCAGTGCAGAACCTGCTTGTGATTCTCTCTCCCTCTCACTCTGCCCCTCTCCTGCTCACACTTATAATGCAGAGCCTGTGTGGGATTTACTCTGCCACTTTCTGCCCCCCATCTCAAAATAAATAAATAAACGTTAAGAAAATAAAAAAATAAAAGGTATAAAAGCTTCTTGCTCTGGTCACTCACTTCTTCAGGTCTTCAGTGTCTTCTGAGGACTCCCATTTACAAATACACATTCAATACAATGTGTACTCTTTCTCCTGATAATTTGTTGTTGTCAATATCATTTTCAGACCCATCCAGGAATGCAAAGAGGACTGCAGAAATCTCATCCATCTTCACTGTGATGACAGTTAAATAAAGCAGCACCTGTGACAAAATCGAATAGAATTAAGCACACAAACACATACACATACCTGAATGTATGTAAAATTAGTGAAATATGAATAAGGTTGGTGGATAGTATCAATTTTCTTGGTTATGTAGGATGCTGTTTTGGGGGGATGCTGAAGGAAATCCTGATTTGTCTGTATCATTTCTTACAACTGCATGTGAATTTAGAGTTAACTCATAAAATGCTTAATTAAAAACTGTATGCTTAAGAACTTTCTTTTTTAGTATGAACAAGTAAGTGGGATATATTTTCTCTGATTCTATATGTCATTTTGGTAGTCTGGAATATTTTCATTACTAGTGATAAATAATTCATAAAAAAGAATTAGCAAGAAATTAGAATTCATTAATCAGAAAATTAATATTATGAAAATGAATCAGCTTGAAATGGAAACATTTACCCTTTGTGGTTAAAAAGTTTATTGCTCTACTTCATCCAGGAATCGGCTCTAAAATGCATGAGTTCACTACTAAATAAAAGTCAAAATTTCCAGAATCTTGGCATACTAGGTTATTACTTCACAGAAAAATTCTGAAATTTTAGAAACCTTAGAAATTTAAAAAGAGCTTTGCTTTTGATTTTCCTATGAAGCAAATAGGCAATGATAACTGCAGTGACAATAATGAGTGAAATTTCTATATAATAAAAAGGTAGATAAGCCTGTCATAGGTCAGTATGATTTTTAATAAGCATTTTATGTTACAGGACACCTTGGTGGCTCAGTTGGCTGTGTCTGACTCTTGATCTCGGCTTGGGTCATGATCTCACAGTTTGTGAGTTTGAGCCCTACATCGGGCTCTGCACCAACAGCACAGAGCCTACTTAGAGTTCTCTCTCCCTCTCTCTCGGCCTCTACCTTATGTGTGCATGCTCTGTCTCTCTCTCTCTCTCTCTCTCTCTCTCAAAATAAATGAATAAACTTTAAAAAATTTACATTAGAATAGTTTTAGATTTATGGAAAACTTGTAAAGATAGTGCAGAAAGTTCTCACATACCACATACCCAATTTCATCCATTAACATCTTACATTATGGTTAAACATGTACCACAATTAATGAACCAACATTATTATTATTAACTAAAATCTATACTTTATTGAGGTTTCCTTAGTTTTTACCTTGTGCTCTCTTTCTGTCTCTTTCTGTTCCAGGCCCCTACTCTCTGCCTAGTGGGGAATTTTATCAGCACCCCAATTGAATTTTAGTTTAAACAATGAAATGGATTTTTCCTCCATACTTCCTCTGCTCTGCCTCCCCTCCTGCTTCCCTATCACAACAATCACAAATGCATGTCTGAGTTAAAGCCAACCTTTGCTTCCTGCAAGTTTAAGAAAACTATTCTACTTAATTGGATTTAAATGGCCATGATACTTAATTGATACATATTTATTTGTTTCCATTTACACACAGAAGTTAAAATCAGATTTGCTGAGAAGTATCAGAGCTGAAAATGTTAAGTACTTCTCTTTCTTTCTTTTTTCTCTTCTTTTTTAAGTCACTCCTCTCACCATCAGTATAGTTTCAAAGAAGTAGTAGGGCAAGGGAAATCAAAAAAGACTTGGGAGGTCCACAGATTGGGTCATCTGTCTTTGACAAACAGAATTTCACTGGGCTAAGCTATGTCACACCCACCCCCTCAACCTTGAAGAATTTAAGAGCCTTTGTCCTTCACAAGTGTCATTGATAGCAAGTCACCAGAAAGAATGTGAGCAAGGCACACAGCCCGATTCCTGCATTGTGGAGAAAGTTGGACGAATACAGATGGTGTCTTCTAAGAGGTAGATAAATACATCGGTTTTCCTCTAGTGGGAAACAACTATCCTAAAGCAGATAGAAAATTCTTCCTGACATTTGGAAAATATCAGTGTCCACAGAGGGAAGGAACAGTCTGCTGGCAGTGGGGTTAAACTGTATTTTAAATAGGGAAACGACCAGGTCCAGGCTGTGTACTCTACATCTATGCATTGTTTGCTAATCACTCTTCTGAAATGAAATATTTTGTCTGTTTCCACTAAAATTTTTATTTCTCTTAGCTTTTTGTATAACACAATCCTTTTTTTTTTATCCAGAACTAACTTTTGACCTTTGGGAGTGACTTTAATGCTTGGCAGAAAGAAAGCATAGTTATGGCAGAAAAACTTTTGCTTTGATAGCTTAGGCCTCATCCCCTCATTTGTAAAAAAACAAATTCTCTCTCTCTCTGTTTTTAAGGTATATTTTACAAACAAAATTGTATATATTTAAGTGGACAACATGATGAGTTGATATACACATACACTGTGAAATGTTTACCAAAATCAAGTTAATTAACACATCCATCATCTCACATAGTTATCTTCTGAGTGTGTGGTGAGAATACGTAAGATTTTCTTCTTTAGCAAATTCAAGTATACAGTACAGTATTAACCATAGTCCCCACTTGTGCATTAGGCCTACAGAACTCATTTGTCTTATAACCGGAAGTCTGCACTCTTTGACCAACATCTCTCCATTTCTCCTACCCCTCACACTCTGGCAAACACAATTCTGCTGTTTCTGAATTCAGCTTTGTTGGGGTGCCTGCGTGGCTCAGTTGGTTGAGTGTCCGGCTTCAGCTCAGGTCATGATCTCACGGTTCGTGGGTTCGAGCCCTGCATTGGGCTCTGTGCTGACAGCTAGCTCAGAGCCTGGAGCCTGCTTCGGATTCTGTGTCTCCTGCTCTCTCTGACCCTCCCCTGCTCGCAATGTCTCTCTCTGTCTCTCAAAAATAAATAAAAACATAAAAAATTTTGAATTCAACTTTGTTTGTTTTTATTGCTCTCATGCCAGACCTGTCCCCCTCCTCTCAACAAGTAAATGTTGCCACTGCTCAAATTGTGAAAACCATCATTCTAGACATCATCAATGGAGGATATTTATTGGTGTCTCTACTGGCTTCTTTTCTACTTAAATAAATAATGTTAGAGCAAAAAAAGGCTCAGTCCTAGACCTTCCATCAATTTGTGGACTTAGTTTTCTCACTAGGGAAACTTACTTGCTCCCATGGCTTTAAATACAATCTATAGATACTCTATTTTTCTTTTCTTTCCTTCAAAGCTGACATCCAAAGCATAAACAGGTCCTTATGGCCCTGCTTTCAAAATATACTCCATATCCATTTCTTCATTTTGTTTACTCTATGTCCTCCCTAATGCAATTCACCATTATCTCTCTTTTTAAATTTTTTAAATGCTTATTTATCTAGTTTTGAGAGATAGGGGGAGAAGACATGTGTGTGGGTATGAGTGGGGGAGGAACAGAGAGAGAGGGAGAGAGAGAATCCCAAGTAGGCTCAATGCTGTCAAGCCAGAGCCCTACGTGTGGCTCAGACTCACGAACCGGGAAATCATGATCTGAGCCGAAACCAAGATTGAGACTCTTAACTGAGCCTAAAGATGGCCCTCTCTTTTCAAGGTTTTAATTGAAATATCGTTGACATATAATATTATGTTAGTTTTGAGTATATAACATAGTGATCCCACTGTTATCTCTTTTGGCGACTACATTTGGTAGGCACTCAAAGTTGACATTTCCAACATAAAATGTGCGGGGTTTCCACTCCAAGAAATTCTCTAATTCTCTGTAGACACCAACTGAATGACCTATGAGTTAATTCTTATACTTACACTGCAATTCTTACACTATTCAGAGTTAAAGCTGACCCCACAGGTTAAGAACTCAATCCCAAAAAGACTGCCCCCCCCCCACTTCAGGTCCAGTCCTAAGTCCCAAGTTGTCACTTGTACTTCTGACCAATCAGCTATAAATAAGAGGTTCTAATTACAACCTCCACAGGTTTGATAATTTGTTGCAACAGTACACCAAACCCTGTAAAACACTTTATTTATAGTCATAAGTTTATTATGAAGGATATTATAAAGAATGCAAACAAACAGTTAGATGAAAAGGTACATAGGCCAAGGTCCAGAAGGAGCTTCTGTCCTGGTGACATTGAGTATGTCAGCCTCAGGACGCATGGTGGGCTTACCAATCTAGAAGCTCTCTAAATCTCATAGTTTAGGGGGTTTTGTGGAGGTTTCTTTATGTGGGCACTATGGAGTAAGCCATGTTCATTGGTGATTAACTAAAAGATTTAACCATCTAATCATGCCTTGGTCTTTCTGGCAAGCAGCTCCCTTTCTGACGCAATCTAAGAGCCCCTGCCATCAATCATCTCATTAGATAATAAAAAGACATTCATCATTTTTGATATTCCAAGAGTCTCAGAGGCTCTTGTATTGGAACCAGAGAATAAAACCACATACTATCACAAAAAAAGGCTTCTATCGTCCCAAACAAGGTTTTAGGAGCTCTGTGCCAGGAACCAAGGATCGAGACCAAATACAAACTTCTTATCATGTCACCCCATAGATGTTTTGACAGGGAAATGTACATATTAAAGAGAAATCATGTGTGAAAGAATCCACTTGTCACAAAGTATCTGACAAAAGGAATACACTTTCAGAAAGCAGCCATCAGCCACAGGTGAGGCCCCCCCTTCCTCACCCACACCCTGTTCTCCCTGCCTCCTCAGAATTTTGAGTAGACGAGGGACCTTTGTTATCCATGGGTCCCTAGACACAAACACAGGTTTGAAAAATCATACAGGGGGGTGACTAAACCCTCAAGTAGTCAGGCCTACATTTGGTACATAAGCTTTAGAGCTCAGCACTGAAGATAGACTCAAGTTTAAAAATAGTTCTTAGTTAAAAAAGACTATAATTTGGAAATATGAATAGTTGCCAAAAATTTATCTACTTAATTTCCCTAAGATGAATTTTCACCCCATGTCCTTGCCTTTATCCCTTCTCTGCCATATTCTACTTTGTTCTTCCTCCCTCTCTTTTCTACCCAGATAATTATTTAGTGTGTTCATTCAAGTGAACTGTGCCTGATGAAGAACCAAGCATCTCAGTCTTCAGTTATCTTCAAGACATTCTTAGCTATTGAGTTTAGGAGAGCTATTAGTTTTTTATTGCTGTACAACAAGTTACCACACACTTTGTGGCTTAAAGTAATACACATGAATTGAATTGTCTTATAGTGTCTGTGGATCAGGAGCCTGGAAACCCTTTAACTGAGGCCTCTACTTGGGCTCTCATGCTCAAGGTATTGGCCAAGATGCATTCTTATCTGGACACTCTATGGGGAAAAATCTGATTTCAAGTGCTCTGAGGTTGTTGGCAGAATTTTCCCCCTTTCATTATAGGACTGAAAGCCTCAGCTACCTGCTAGGTACGAAATGGTAATGCAATGTAATGAGGCTGCCCTCAGCTCTAGAGATTAGGCATGGCTTCTAAAAGCTGTCTATAGTACGTTGCTGTGTGATCTTCCCAACACAGCTACTTATTTAACCAAGCCAGTGAGGAGAATCCCTAGCATCAGTCTGCTGGCAAAAAAAGGTCTTAATACTGTAATATAATTACAGGAGTGATAACTCATCACTGTTGCAATATTCTATTGGCTAGAAGCAAGTCACAAAATTACTCACCCTCCAGAAGAGATTATACAGAACTACAAATATTAAGATGTGGGGATCATGGAAAGCCATTTTATATTCTGTCTACCATAGGTGAGATCAGAAACACTAAAAAATTACATAGAAGTTTTATGGTTTCAGGTACTACATCTAAGTCTTCAATTCATTTGGAATTAATTTTTGTCTATGGTGGAAGATAGTAAGACTTGAAACCATAAAACTCATAGCAGAAAACATAAGTGGTAAGCTCTATGACATAGGTGTTGGCACAGATTTACTTTAATCTGACACAAAAAGCAAAAGCAACAAATGCCAATGTAGTAAGTGGAATAACATTGTACTAAAAACCTGCTGCATAGTAAAGGCAACCATCATAAAAATTAAAAAAAAAAACACTGAACAGGAGAAAATATTTTCAAATCCTTTTTCTGACAAAGGGTTAATATCTACAATACATAAAGAACCCATATTATCCAACAGCAAAACACCCAAACAACCAGATTACAGAAATGGACAGAAAATCTGAATAGACATTTTTTTCCCCAAAGAAGACATACAAATGGTCAAAAGGCACATGAAAAAATACTCAGTATCATCAATCATGAGGGAAATGCAAATCAAAACTACAGTGAGGTATCACTTCATACCTATTAGAATGGCTATTATTGAAAAGAAAAGAAAAGAATAGAATAGAAAGGAAAAGAAAAGAAATGACAAGTGTTGGCAAGGAACGAAGAAGAGAAACTTTATGCATCATTTGTGGGGATATGAACACAACCCTCTCATGAAACCAATTTAGACAAAGAGCATAACAGATCAAATGTCCATATTCATTAAAATATTTTGAATACCAGAAAAGATATACCATGTCTACTGAAACTTTAAACTCCAGTGGATCTAAAAAGAATCTTCCAAGCTGTGCTCATAATTCTACCCATATTTCATAATAAACAAAAAATTACCAGAGGTGATAAAGTCAAACAGAAAATATACACTGAAATGTAAATAATTTACCTCCTCTACAGAAATATGTATCATTTTTCACCTAAAGATACTAGACTTCAAGCTTGTTTTTTGTTTCCCACAGAATCTGTATTAGCACAAAAGCATTAATCTATACATTAATGTTTTCAAGACCATGTATAATATATTTCAGAATAAAACTTTAATGTAAAAGATGATGCAAATATTTAATCAAGATTATCTTAGGTTCTTTCCTATTAATCATTCCCTCTTGGCATATCTGAGGGTAGGGATGTACAATTATACTACCTAAATATATACTGTTCTGATTTATTTCCTCCTTTCCATCTTAGTTATCACATCTGAGCTATTATCATTGTCTGCTACTTTTTTTTAATTCTTTTTTTCTTTTTAGAGAAAGAGATTGTGAACATGAGAGAGGGAAGGGGCAGAGGGAGAGAGAGAGAGAAAGAAAGAGAGAGAGAGACAGAGAGAGAGAGAATTATAAGCAGATTCCACATTCAGCATGGAGCCAGATACGGGGCTCTATCCCATGACTCTGGGATCATGACCTGACCTGAAATCAAGAGCCAGTCACTCAACAAACTGAGCCACCCAGGATCCCTCATTGTCCACTACTTTTTATCCAGTCTTTCCACATTGTAGTCCATACTTTGCACAATCATGAATGTAATTTTCTCATTAAAAACCTTCACTGGCTTCTCATGACTTACAAGGGAAAGCCCAAGTTACTTGGCATGACATAGACTCTCCCATTACCTAGCCTCAACTTGCTTTTCAGTATTGCTTTGTTGCTTTATACTCAGCTCTAAATACATTATAATTTTGCATGATCCTTTCCCTTTATAAAAATACCTTTTACATAAGTTGTTCATGAAGCCAGTTCTCTTCTTGTTCTTTTGATATTGTTCTCTTAGGCAAGAGTATTAGCAAGACCAAACTAAAATGTCCACTGGCTTATTGACAAGAGGTGTCTTCTCCACCTTTCCCAGGTATTAAAAAGAGCCTTCCTATGGCATTTTAATAAGACATACATAATTGAACTATAGTCTAATTTCTTGTTAGACCCCTAACTAAACTGTGAACTGTTCAAAGTCAGGGACTTCATCTTATTTTTCCAAACACTTTCTGTGGTTTCTATTCCATAGTGTCAAGGCTCTGTAATTGTATATTAAATTAATATCTTGTTTTGTCCATATCAGAGGTTAATTGCTTTTTTGAATTCCTGTTCCTTTTTATAATTAAAATATAATACATGTATCTTTATTTATTTAGTAAACTATGTTGTTTTTTTCCTATTGAGAATATATAAAGACGTTTTAATAAATACAGTTTTAAATTCTTCAAATATAAATTCATTAAATATTTATTGACCCATACTATAGTTAAAATTCATTTATTACACCCTTACCATACTTAAGACACTGCTTATACATTGGGAATAATCTTACTGTCTAAATGTAAATAGATAAATATCAGCCCAAAAATCTACAATATATTTAGTGTTGGGCTAGAGATGTAAGGGAGCTTAGAAGAATAAGTGATTGATTATGATTAAAGAATTCAGAGAATTGGGGCACCTGGGTGGCTAAGTTGTTTGAGCGTCTGACTTTGGCTCAGGTCATGACCTCATGGTTAGTGGGTTCAAGTCCTGCATTGGGTTCTGTGTTGACAGCTCACAGCCTGGAGCCTGCTTCAGATTCTGTGTGTTCCTTTCTCTCTGCCACTACCCTGCTTGTGCTCTCAATCTCTCTCAAAAATAAGTAAACATTAGAAAAAAAATTTTTAGAGAATTCAGAGAATTTTTACTGGTGTGTTGGCATTCACACTGAGTCTTAAAAGACATGTCAACAACTTTAGAATACAGGGTTGAGGAATCCTAGAGAACACCATGCACAAACATATATAGACATGGAGGATGTAGGAGTTTAGACTAAAAGGGTTGGAGGTGGGAAAGTTAACCAACATAATTCTGTAAAGATAGGGGTGATCTTGGTGATGTAGAAAAAGCATGGAAGGGCATGTGAATTGTACTATGTTACTGATAGGAAAATTTCAAAGTCTACCCCATTTGACGTCCACTCATCCATTTCCATTTTTATGCCCATATTAAACTTCCAAGAAATAAAAAAAATAACATGCTTCCATTTATAATGATGGTATTCTTCATGTATAAACCAAGATGAGCTTAACTTCTCCCCCCAAAATGAAAACATGAAGTCCCAAAAGACAGTATTCATATCTGCATTATGTTATTTCCTCTTTTAATTAGTTATAATCCTGATTGTTTTATAACCTAGAGACTAAATTATTAAATTACCTACCATCAGTCTTTCTTATGTCAGATACTCAGTTAAATGAAGTGGGAAAACACAAACATAATGAGAATGTACATAAAAAAGAAAGAAAGAAACCACATGTAGCTGTGATAGTCCTCATCACTATAATTAGTTAGGAGGACATAGATGATATTTAATTCCATCCCTTAGACCATAGAGCTCAGGGTTGCACTGATGGGAATCACACATTCTCTGAATATGTCGTTAAGTGTAGGACAGAGTTTATCAGCCTTAACACTATTGATGTTTGGACTGCATTCTTCTCAGTTATAAGGGCTGCCCTGTGCATGGTAGAATGTTTAGCAGCATCCCTGCCCCTCTGCCTCCAGATGCCAGTAAGCACCCTAAGAGTCATGAAAATAAAAACTGTCTGCAGACATTCCCAGATGTTTTGGGGGGAAGGGGATAGGAAGCAAAATCACAACCAACTGAGAATACTATGTAAAATGATAAAAAGAAAACCACTCCCTTTCCATTCCTTGTTTCCTAAACCTGTATATATTGCCATCGTCTCAAAATATACATCAAAACTTTATAGGGCAGTTCAGCGTCTTTGCATGGTCTGCCATCCAGGAAGAGACATAACTGAGTCATTATTAGGTTATTTCACCATTCCATTAGGCCAGCAGATGGAGTATGTGATGATAGCTTTGAATCTTGCCTTTTCCTCACTTCTTTTACTATAAAATAAGTTATTTGCTAAGAAAGTTGTGTAGGATACCACAATGGCAAATAAAGCATTCAGTAACTCCACTGATGGTGATGCTGACAGAAGCAATGAGGGTAGGGAATGCAAATTCATACCCAGAGTAAGTGTCTGTTTGAGAACAAATTGTCACTGGTGCCTCTCTGTCATCAATCCACCACCAAACGTTTGGATGATTCCCCAAGGAATGAAAACAAGGAAAGAGCTCAACAATAGTCTCTACTCTTGATAGGCTGGACTCTCAGCTGGTGGCCTACTAGCCAGATGAACCATCATGTCTTCCTCACAACCTTAGACTTGGGTGATGAGGCAGGTGAAAATGCTCTCTGCACCTGGGAGCATTCTAACTGACTGCAGTGGGAGAGCGGGCACAGTAGGAAGTTGAAAGGAAGGCTAGACTTCTGACAATTCTATTTCTGTGACTTTCCCAAGGCGCAATTAGACTTGCTTTTGGTTTTGTTAATTTGACATGGTAAAAAGAATTAAGGATTTGTAATTTGTTTAGACCTATGGCAGTCTGACTTCCAGAAATTTAAGATCACAATTCAAAAAAGCTTTATTATTGCTGCAAGATAAGTAGTTTGAGATATAATAGCCTACAACTCTATGTTGTTTTGACTACTGAATAAAGAATCAAAATAGGTTATATTCATACAATGAAACACTATGCATCAATTAAAGGGAACAAGCTATGGATACGCATAATAAAATGGATAGTATCTCAAAAATACTATATTAAGAGAGAAGAATCCACAAACAAAACTAGACATATCATATGATGGCTCTATACAAAATTCTAGAATCATCAAAACTAATCTATAGATGGCAGAAAACAGATCAGTGTTTGCTACAGTTGGGGATGGAACAGATCAATGCAAAGAAGCATGAGGGACTTTTTTGGGAAGACAGAAATGCATATCTGGATTAGGATGGTGGTTACACAGGCAAATACACTTTCCAAAACTTTTTAGTCTCTATACTAAAAATGATGCATTTTAGCATAAATTTGCCTCAAATGAGTTGGTTTATAAAGGAAAAAAAAAGAAGAAGAAAGAGCAAGTTTCAGAGATGAAGGTAATGAACTCAGGTTTTCAAACATCCCAGTAGGCAGTTGAAAAATATTACTTCAGGTTCCTAGAAGTATACTGAGCAGAGATTTGACTGCAGGGTCTTCTGCATTTAAAGCAGTAATTCTTAATGATAGCTGCATGTCAGAGCCATTAAGGAAATGTTGGGTACAATAATATCTACGTCTTAACCCCAGAAATCCTAACATATTTAGTTTTGAGAGAAGCATAGAATATCATATTGTTTTAAAAGTAGCCAAGTCATGTGCATGCAAGCTTAGATACCATTAATATAAAGTGCTATTAAAATTATGCCTGTAGACATGACATCTTTCAGAAAGCTCATAAAATGAGAAAAGGAGTAAATACATAGACTAGAGGATGTTGATATTTAAAAGGTTAAAAATTTAAAAAGTAAGGAGTCTTTGGAAAAAGATTCTGATGGTGTGCTTATCAACTAAGGCAATAAAAGGCTAATAAAATAATACTATGAATAATTTTATGCAACTTTGACAACCGGGAAAAAATGGACCAATTTTTTAAAAACGTAATTCACCAAACTAACACAGGAAGAAACAGATTTATATCTATTGTAGAAATTAAATTTCTTATCAAAAGCCTCAGAAAAGAAAACTCCAGGCCCAGATGGTTTCAGTGGTGAATTATATAAGAAACATTCAAGGAGGAAATAACCCTAATCTTGCACAGATTATTTAGAGGAGGTAGAATCAATGTTCAGCTCATTTTATAAGGCAAATATAGCACCAAATACCAAAATCTGGTAGATATTTAAAAACAGAAAAATATTAAAGACCAATATGCCTCATGTAAATAGATGAAAAAGTACCTTTAAAATATTAGCAGATCAAATCCATCAGTACGTAGTTCATAGTGAACTGCCCCCTGAGTGCATGGATTGATTACCACACAAGAACTATATGGGATAGTGGGGAGCAGCTCCACTGAGTAAAGATGGGAAGTTGGAAAAGACAATAAACAAAAATCACAGGGTCACAGGGGCCTTCCACAAATGATATAATTTCTAATTATTTTTAATATAATTACACATTTGTTTGTTAGGGATAATTAACCCTGATTTTAGAGATATTATCTTCTCTTGAGTAAATGAGTGTACCTCCCTGAATACCAATGGAGAAGTGTCTAAGACAGAGAGAGAAATATGTCTCATTAAAAAGACCCCTAAACCATTAGAGAATGGTAGGGATGAATCTTTAACTCCTAATCTTCATTCCATGACACTCCTTGAGTTACAATAATTAAACTTTCAAAAATTAGTTCTAATTTTTAACAGTCTTACTCATCTTCTACTATTAATGTGCACTTAACATACTCCTTACAAATCTGGTCATTATGACCTAATTACTAGCCAATGTGTTGCTTCTAAAGCAGGGCACATTTAGATGATTTCTCTCATCTCTGTAGGATGTAATAATCATAAAAACTTTCTTAACAATGGGAGCCATTACTTGTCTCTACTTTAAAAACATACCATAATCATGACTTCTAAATATAGCAATATATAGCCAATTAAGCCTACTCTAAGTAGAATGTGTGAAGCTTCAAGAAATATGCACTTTTATGTCATTTGAATTGCATTTCAGGACTTATATCTTGTGATCTGGCATCCACTTTCCTATTTATCCTTTGCATTTATTCTTGGCTGGTACCATAGAAATTTAAATTAAAGCCATCATTTACTTACTGAGCTTTTGTCAGGTTTAATCTAGTAACAAAATTGCATAGTAGAAACGTATTTTTGTATCACTCTTCATTCTTATCCATATTTTAAAAAAAACTGAAAAAAAGAAAAAAAAGACAATGAGATTCTGGACAGAGCACTTGGCTGGTCAAACCTTACTGCTCTAATATATTCACTCTAAGTTATGCTATCTTATTCCATAGCCCAGAGGAAGTAGGTTTTTTAGCCTCAGTGTTAATAATGGAGCTAGATAGTGCTATTCACTTGGAAAGACATGTCTAGGGGGACGTAGGGATGGCAGGGGAGGATGGTGGAGGAGTAGGCAAGGGAGGTTGGTATGGGGTTCACAAGGGTACCAGTGAAAGGAAGGAAGAGAAAGATAAAAGAGACTTTTAAATAATGTGAAAAAAATAAAGAAATAAAAATGACCAGATGCTTTCTAGAATCTAGTGCTAAGAGGCAACAGTTTTGGTAAGCTAGGTAATGTGGTAACAAAGAGTCACCCCTGAATCTTTGTGGCTTGATGCCATATACAAGCTGCATGCTCCATACCTATCATGATCAACAGAGAAATTCTGCTCCTTGTAATCACTCACAGTCCCAGGCCAGTGTAGCAGCTGTAGTCTGGAACATTTCTGCTGGGAGCCGCACTGGCCTTGTTGGACTACACGGTCACAGTAAGGAAATGGCAGACGTGCAGGGCTCCTGCCATGAGAGGCGGAAACTGGCATCTCCTTCTGCTACTACTGCTCATGTAAAATTAAGCCTGTTGCTATTGATTAGGCCTCACAATGTTCCAAGTCAGACCGATATTCCCCACACAGATACCTCATGTGAAGAAGCATATTCCCACCTCTATAAAGAAGAATTTAAACAAAGCACTGCTGATGTTGTCAAAAGGCTCTCTTAAAGAGTTAAAGAACACAAGAATAATATTTACTCTGGCCCGGAGAAAAAAGGCCTAATTTAGGAATAAGAAACAAACAAGAGCCAGGCATAAGCTACTGTGCATACATATGCTAATTTGGTGCCCACTATGAGGATGGGTAAGAGTAGTTACAACTTAAACTCATATACAAAGGCCGGCACATCTAGGGCACCTATGGCGCTTACACCTTCAACATCAAAGAACAAGGTTGACAAAAGGTTTATTTACTAATGATCGCAAATATATTCTTCCTCTTGTGAGCCAAATAGAATGCCTCCTAGCCTTGTTTATGCCTGAATCTTAGAGTTATTGTTATAAAATGTGTTTGCTATCTGCTTCTCACTGAAAACATCCTGCTATCTTCTTAGTTGTAAGATTTACAACTGGTTCAAACAAATGTGTATGTTATCTGCTTTTCATTGAGAATACCTTGTTATCCTATGATGTGTAAGTTATCCCATTGTAATTAGAGTAGTTCTGAAAAAATGCCTCTGTAAAACCTGTTTCTGCACCCTTTTCAAAGCATCTTTATCACTGAGAATTATTTGTAAAAATTTCACTTTTTGATGTCATGTTAACACTTAAGTCTATAAATAAAGGCCCAAAACCTGGAAAGCCAGAGAGATGCCAGAGATGATGCCAGAGATGATGCCAGGCTGGTGACCAAGAAAGAAAGAAACTACCTGGATCTCTCTCAACCCAATTTTTCGCCAATGCCGCAACCCCTTCAGGGGACCCTGGACCAGCTGGAGCTGGCCTCCGGAGCATTACCCATTCTGTACCAGAGCAGCAAATGTATATCTGCTCTTAGTTTTCCCAGGAAATTACATATATCACTTCCGTCAATGCTTTTGTCTAGAAAAAAAAAACATGGCCATGCATGTTTTCAGGGAGGTGTGGCAACACGATTCTGACAATATGACTTGTAGGAGAATCATAAATATTTGGCTAAGGAACAATCACATATGATATTATTATTGCCCCTACTAGATAGTGAAGTGTATACCACACAAAGCACTGTGTTCAATTGACTACTCAATATCTAATCTCTCTTTATTTCCTATCAACAAATACTGTTTTCCTTCAGATGGGAAGCTAAATACCTAAAACCTACATTTTTCATTTTCCTTTGTAGATAGAGGCAGCTATTGACACGGTCCTGGGTCACAATACATGGAAGCCATTGCATGGGCTTCTAGGAATACTTAGTAAAATAAGCACAAGCTTAGCCAACGCATTCCTTTTTTCCTTCCTCTGGCAAACAGTTGTGATACTGGAGGAACTGGGAAGAGAGATGTCTTGCAACCATTCAGACAAGAGTAAGCCTGGAACACTAATTGAGAATGTGATGCTAATGTACCTGCCCTTTTACCTATTTCCAAACTCCTGGTTGTATAAGAGAAAACAACAAGAGTCGTATTTTGTTCAGCCACTTTTAGCATGATTTTATTTCACATGTGCTACTGGACCTGTTCTTAAGTGATCCGGAATTTGAACCCAAGAGTGTGATGAAACAAGTAACAGATTCTAAAGCACAGAACTGACTCAGTGAAGACATAGTGGTACCAGGAGTTAAGATTCCATCTAGTTTTTTACCCCTAAATCTTGTTCAGCACTAAGACAACAAAACAACATTCTTCCTCCTCTGATAAATACACAGAATCACTTTCCACATTGTTTAGTGTTTTGTTGCTCTATCACGATGTAATGAAGCCAAGTGGAAAAATTGAGTGCTTGTGACTAGCTTGGTTCTGAGATGCTGTTCTGCTCACATTGATTGACTTTATTAAGTATGAGGGTTAGCAATAAAGCTCAGCTGTTTATCCTCTAAACCACTTTCCCTCTTAGGACCTCACAAGGCCTGGTCTTTTCTCCATTTATGCTGTTTCCAGTATATATCCTACCCTTTCTACAAGCCTACAGTTTGATTTCAGACCATTTATTTCTAAGACAGGCACATTAACGACAGGTGATTCTAGAGACAGAAGCAAATTCTCAAGAGCAGGAGGAAGGAAGTGAGGAGGACAGGAGAAGCAGGTGAGGAGTTCTATTTCTCAAGTCACCGTCAGGAGAATCATGCAGGTAAAGCAGAAATTAACAGCCTTTGTATATTAAACTTTTTAGAAATGTCTCTAAAATTTTTTACAACATAAAAATATTGCCGTATCTTGGCCTTTTGGTAGGTTTTCTTAATTAAAATGTTCTTTAGACACACGGTGTTCGACAACCAGGCTTCTCTGTTTTTCATTCCTCTCCTATTGCTAATAGAGTGATCCACGAAGTAAATGTTATGAAATGATTCTAGACTGAACCACATTTCAGGGAAATGAAGAAATAATGACCAATAACTAGCTAAGTTTGGTGGGGTGTTTTTTTGACAAAAAGAGAGGTAAGTGTATGCAACTTTCTAATTCTTTAATGATACCTTCTTTGATATATGCGTGTTATGGAATGCCAGAGGTCAATTATGAGATATTCTATTAAAAAGAAAAAATTTTGTTATAAAAAATATATATATTGACCTAAAATTGTCTCAGAGAAGGAGATAAAGAGCACTCTTAGGATGTATTGCCATAGATCCTTCCACAAAAATGTTCCACAATCACACCTCTTTTAGAAAGTAACACCTCCTTTTCTTTTCTTCTGTTCTTCTTCTTCTTCTTCTCTTCTTCTTCTTCTTCTTCTTCTTCTTCTTCTTCTTCTTCTTCTTCTTCAATGGAAAAACAGAGAAAGGCAGAGAGAGAGAGAGAGAGAGAGAGAGAGAATCTTAAGCAGTCTCCACATCCAGAGTGAAGCCAGATGTGGGACTTGATCTCATGACTGTGAGATCATGACCTGAACCAAAATCAAGAGTCCGGAGCTTAACCAACTGAGCCACCCAGGTGCCCTGAAAGATAACATTTTATTAAACGTTCTTCTTACACTAAAGCATAAAGAAATCCTTTGTTTAAACAACAGTAGTATATTTCAATTTTCCTCCCTTCCATTGAAAAACTATTTGAAATGCTTCAATAAAATATGTTCAGAATCATGTTTTTAAAAGTATTGGTACTAGCAAGAAAGCAAGCTATGTACGGAGGAAAGCAAGCAGACACACAAAGAGAAAGCAGGTTTCTATGTAGAGGCAAGTGCATAAGCCAAGTGCCATCCTGAGGATATTTTCTGAGCTCAAGATGACAAATATTCATTGTGACAGCAATAAGAGATAGAGATTAGGTTCTGTATACATGAGGGAGACTAATGGGCACCCTGTCCCTAAAGAAGGAACTTCCGTGTTTACAGGTTAATGAGAAATAAACTCACTCTGCAGAAAGAGACAGTAAGAACCTAGCTAGTATCAATTATTATGCTAGGCAGAGGGAAGAAATATTACATGAGAATTTGAAGCCATTATACATCCCTCATGTAAGTTTTCAGGCCTCATGTATGACTGGAAAAAAACCTCAGTCAAATCATTCTAAAGAAATGATTCTAGGATAGGAACACTTCCAGACAAGTGGAGAAAAAATAAATACATTTTCTTAAAGAAACATATTTTCATCTTAGACCTCAAAAGATTGCACAGAGAGAATTCCAGCCACCATCAACTTTGCAATATTAAACAAAGCACACATAGAAGCAAGAATACTATTAAGGCAGGAAGACATCAAGGGCCAAGATTCCAGAAAGAAGGGAAACTCAGAATGGTGATCTACTAAAAGCATAAACTGGAAGGTGACAGTAAAGGAAGTATTTTCTGTCACAGATTAATAACTCTAATGGCCAGTAAATTTTCCTTCTGAATTTGAATGAAATATCTCTTACAGTAAATAACCATTTTTGTTTGCTTGTTTTGGTGTTCTCATTTATAACTGGAAATGGAAAAGATCTTATCATCCTTCTTTTGAAGATTCTCTGAACTTTTTATATCCAGTATTATTTATCCCAGTTCTTTCTTTTTACCAATTGCAAGGTATTATACTGAGACCTGCAGCAAGAAAGGGAGATGGGCAAAGTAAAGTTCTAGTTTCCAAGATTTTAGAATCCAAGTGGGGCCACAAACACAACTAGGATTTGCCCATTTTTGTAAAACCTTCCGAGATTTGCAGCAATATCCCAATGTCCTATTCTTTGAGAACTGTCCTCTAGTTCAAAAAGGCTGGGACCCCTGAGTAGCTCAGTAAGTTAAGCATCTGTCTCTTGGTTTCAGCTCAGGTCACAATCACAGAGTTGGTGAATTCAAGCTTTGTGTTGTGCTCTGAGCTGACACTGTGGAGCTTGCTTGGAATTCTCTCTTTCCCTCTCTCTGCTCCTCCCCGGCTCATGCTCTCTCTCTCTCTCTCTCTTAAAATAAACATTTTTTTAAAAAAGGTTGATTTCTGTCAGACATGTTTGTATTCATGAGTCTTTCTCACTTACCATGATTCACTAAACCAAGAGTAATCACATAGTCTGTGATGGGCCCATCAGTTTGTATAAGCTCCAAACTTGAAATCATGATAGCAAGTTAACATATGTGGGTGGTCAGAAATATAATTTGTCAACTCAGCAGCTGTGGAGTGGCCAGCTTCAATCATGTCAACTATATAAGCATCTGATCTGAAGAACGAAAATATTAATGCTTCCTATTCCATATTTTCCTGTAGAAAAGGACAAGAACTTCTACAAATCTGTGTTCCCTCTAGTCTCTCCATTCTCCCCCCAACTAAATTTCATTATTGAAGTAGCAGAGTACAGTAGTTAATAATAGGAACTAACTGCCTGGGTATAAACTCCAGCTCCGTAGTTAACAGATCTGTCATTTTGGGCATATCAATAAATTCTCTATGTCTTCCTTTTCTCATCTGTAAAATGGGGATAATAGTACTATCTACCTCAAAGCATTATCATAGGAATTAAACAAGTTAATATTTATAAGTCAGCTAGTGTCTGATAAATAATAAATACTATACAAGTAGTATCTTATTAAATAAGCAAATACTAATATTGAAAGTTGTCTTGAATATCGAATGAACATTTCCATGGTCAAACACTTTAGCGTCCTTGATAATGACTTTTGTCATTGTTAATTTTCAAAGTGATAATTATTATTAAAAGTCTTTTATTTGTCCTCACTTCCCATATCTCATATTTTTCTCCTGAATCCATTCCCTTCTTAGAAGAATACAACCTCTTAGATCTCTTTTACAAAGAATATTTATGTGTGATCTACATACTTAATAGTGTGGTTAGAATTTTTCAGCCACTTGGATCATGAAAGTATTAAAAAAAAAAAAATCATAGGACCCCCAGATGGCTCTGTCAGTTAAGTGTCCAACTCTTGATTTCAGCTCAGGTCATGATTTCATGGTTTGTGAGTTCAAGCCCCACATCAGGCTCTATTCTAACAGTGCGGACCCTGCTTGGGATTTTCTCTCTTTACCTCTATCTCTGCCCTTTCCCTGATTTCTCTCTCTGCCTCTCTCTCTCTGTTTCTTTCTCTTCCTCAAAATAAGTAAATAAACTTTAAAAAATGTTAAAAAAAATGATATACCATGACCAAATAGGGCTTATTCTAGAAGGCTCCACATCAGAAGATATACCAGTGTGGTTCGCCATATGAGTAACAGGGAAAAAAATCTACACAGTCATCTCAGTGTGTACTATCTATCTTTCTATCTAGCGTCTATCTATTTCCTTGCTTATATCTATATTTGCCATTCTGGTGGTCTTTCAGCTGCCAACTTAACCTTTCTATCCTCTCTTCGAAGGTTTATTCTGCACTGCAGATACCAAGAACCTCATTTTCCAGAATCCCCTTCTCCGCATAGTTTCAGGCCAGAGCTTGCCAAGGAGAAGGTCGTCCACAGTATTTGGAAAGTGAATAACTGGGGAAGAGGTTTTCATTCCAGGGAGGTTATGGCAGCCAGATACCATGGCTTCACAGATTTCTCCACAAGTTCTTTCTTGGCTGCCACAGACCATGACAAAAACCTCACCCTTTTCCAGAGACTTGACCGTCACTGAAGTTTTCTTCAGAACTTGAGAGACTGGGAGACTCATTTGTTTCAGTGCTTTAGACTGAACTCAGTGACTTCTTGACCTTCTACTCTAGCTCTTCCCTCATTCAAGGTTTTTTTTTTTTTCTTTTCAAAATATTCATATTAGTCTAATTTCCTTTAAAAACACCTTTATTACAGGGGTAGGTGTCTGGGTGGCTTAGTCAGTGAAGTGTTCGACTTCAGCTCAAGTCATGATCTCATGGTTCTTGTGTTCAAGCCCCACGTCAGGCTCTCTGCTGATCTTCTGTTTCTTTCTCTGCCCCTGCCCTGCTCTCTCTTTCTCAAAAATAATAAAATAAACACTCAAAAAACACCTTGAATACAAAAAATAGAGTAATTTCATTTTACTGACCAAAACAAGACTGATAAAAATATTTAAAAATTAGAAAAATAGCTAAGAATGTTCTTCTGCTCATAAAAGCTATTTTTAAATATTCATAAATACATTTTAACAAATGTATGAATATAAATACATTTATTTTAAGGTAAGAAGTATGATAATGAAAGCCATTATCACCATTACTGTTTAACAGAACTGGCTAGGAAATTAAATGACATAAGGACCAGAAGTGAAGAGGTAAAGTACTCATTACTTATAATACACAAATATTTACATTAATGAAAGATAATTAGCAAACAATACAAAATTACATAAGTATTATACTACATTTATAAAAATATAGTATTTTTATACTACCAGTAACCTATTATATAATAAATTTTAAAACAATTTACTACGTGAATAATAATGACACACTCTTCAGAACTTAAAGCATAATTTAAAAGAATGTTATTTAAATACTGTGGCATCTCATGGACTAACAATAAGTGAACTGATATCTGGAAGCATTTCTTGGGCATCCACCACCTGGCCTCAAAGCCAACAGCATATATTTCCGAAATTACTGTGGCAGAAATTGACCTCCAGAAGCCACTGTATCAGAAAACAACCCCAAAGTCTCATTATCCTGTAGCTGTAAATATTTATTACTTAAACAAATTATATGAGCACTTGAGCCGGCTGTGGCTCTTCTGGGCAATTCTACACTTCCCATGTCTCATTTCAAGCCTCAGACTAGAGTAGCCACTGAGACCTGCTTTTCTCATGACAAAGGGCAGAAATTGGAGCAGGCAGAACTAAAGTGCAAAGGTTCATTTACAGTTGCTTGGACGTTATGTAAATTACATCCAGTCACATCCCTTCAGCCAAGCAAAATTGGCAGAACGGGGAAGTCTGCTCCACCTACAGGAAGGCACAGCAAGTGCACTGCGTTGGGCTCCGTGCTGACCCCTCAGAGCCTGGAGCCTGCTTATGAGTCTGTGTCTTCCTTTCTTTCTGCTTCTCCCTCACTTGTGCTCTCTCTCTGTCTCTCAAAAATAAATGAACATTTAAAAATACATTTTAGCTCTTATTTTTCTTTTGTTGAATTATCATGATAACCCTGAGAAATACTTTATTACAAGAGCATGATGTTTCAACACAACCAATTAACTTGCTTAAGGTTTTGAAACGGTGGCACCAGGATTTAAATCCAGGTATCCTGGCACCATAGAAAATGCATTTTCTACAACCATACAATGTTATCACAGAGTGGGCAGTGTCCTGTTAGACAAATTCCAGTTGTGAACTGGAAAAGTTCCAGAAGCTTATTCCAGCTTTAGCAGGTAAATTTTCCATAGGTTATTGATCATCCAAGTATATAAGTGCACCCTCCCAATAATAATTTTCTCATTTCTTCCAAACTTCTGGCAGAAAACCTGAAAGACAATTAATGAGGCTTTACTACGTGAAAAATATAGGGAATGAATTCATTCATTGGTACTTTTGATCAAAATTTAGTTTTACTTCATTTTTCATACCAGAACAGGTTTTACTAATCTGTCAAATCAACCACTGTCTACTTGACAGTAATGTTCTCATGTTAAAATATTAATTTCACATTCTAGTTTAACATATTTATCAAGCTTAAGATGTGGTGTATTTAGAAATAGGGCCTTTGGGAAATAATCGGGGTTAGATGGGGTCATAAGGGTGGGACTCTAATGATGGAATTAGTACCCTTACAGAAGAAACATCAGAGAGCTCTCTCTTTCCATGTACATACAAGGAAGAGGTCATGTGGGCACACAGCAACATGGTAGCTGTCTGTAAGCCGGAATGAGAACTCTCTCCAAGCATGGCGGCTGTCTGCAAGTCAGGAAGAGAACCTCCACAAATATGGCGGCTGTCTAAGCCAGGAAAAAAACTCTCCTCAAACATGGCAGCTGTCTGCAAGTCAGGAAGAGAACTCTCCCCAACACCCAACCCTGGTGGTATCCTGATCTCCAGCCTCCAGAACAAGAGAAATAAAATTTCTGCTCTTCCAGCTATTCAGTCTATGACATTTTGTTATAGCAACTCAAGCTATAGACAAGCATGAGACAAATGAAAAATACCCGGCATAGAGTAAAAGTTGTTGTATTCAGTTTTGTTTGTTTTGTTTTTAATGATAACTGCTGTTTTTTTAAAGGGCAAGGGTAGAAGAAAAGGTAAATGATGAATAAGCTACAGTCACTAATCTAACAGTTCACAATCTGATTCTAAGGTTTTCTGCATATAAAAAAATGATACAGCTAAAAATAGAGTGTCTTCAGATGTTTTCTCACATCGATCCTAAAATTTAAACAGTCATCAGGATCTACAGAGCCATATTTATCTTTTTTCACTTATTCCTATATTCATTCATTCATTCATTCATTCAATGTATATTTATTGGCATCAATAGATGCCAGACACTGCTGGTCACTAAAGCTGCAAAGCTAAATAAGACATAGTAGACCATTTTCTCTGTCTAGACTTCTATGTCGCTATATCCATACCAACTTTATAAAATGTTCATTAATTTATTTTGAGAGAAAGAAAGAGGGGGAGGGACAGAGAGAGAGAGATCAGAAGAGAGAATCCCAAGCAGGATGCTCTGTGCTATCAATGTGGAGCCCGAGGTGGGACTTGATCTCACTACGTTGAGCTCATAACCTGAGCAGAAATCAAGAATCAGTCCCTTAGCTGACTGAGCCACCCAGGATCCCCTCCAACTTTTATAAGTGAATTGGCAAATAGGCAGGGTGAGTCTCTTCATTATTCTTGTGGAAATTAATGCTGTTTATTGAATATTCATGATTTTTAAAAATCTCATGTATTGTTTCATCTTCCTAATATTTTATTGAAAAAGCATTTTGTGAATGGATTTTGATTTTGTAATGCATACTACTTAACCCCTCTTTCTAAAGTTAAGAAAGATTCTCTAGTCCCACTTCTGGCAATGTTAAAGGATGACATGCCATAAATAGTTGGGTGGAAACTTTCTTCCTCATTTGCATTTCTTTTCCTTGAAGTTCCTTCACCCCAACTCCTTCATTATTCAATTGTTCCTTGTCAAATTCACACATTTCTATGAACCACTTCAAATTCTTTGTGGAGGGCCTAGTATAAATAACAAAAATTTTCTAGTGTACTTCTTGGATGATACAGGGGAAAATAGCTCTTTTTATTGATCATAATATTTAAATTGTTTTCAATAGTAGGCCCAGCTTATTTTCTTAATCTCAAAAACAATTCCATAACTAAAATGAATCCTAAGATCCTAAGAACTAAGAGTATGGCAATGGTCTACATAAAATATTCTGAAAAGAAATGAGAGATAGATGTTAATTTTTCTCAGCAATTAAATCAACACATATTTAATGGATATCTGACATCTTCAGGTACAAATTATCACCAGTAATTAACTATAAAAACAAAAAGTTTGCATAATTAGGAAAGTAGGCAAGGTAATTTTTTGAAGCCACACTTCAAACTATATTCCTTGACCTCAAGGAATTTAAGGAAAAAAGAGTAACATTTTGTCACTGAATTTTGGAGGAACCCAAAAGATTTCTATAATATTTGTCCAAGTCAAGTAAGATCCTACTACAAATCAGTTTAGCCTATCATTAAAGTAATGGATATACAAGTCACAATTAAAACTCTAATTTTAATAGTTTGGTCTTCAAGATACTTATAAAAATAGGGATCTGTAGTGTAGATGGAAGAAGTTTTAGTAGTATCTTTTAACAATTATCTATCTAGCTGACATTTGGAAGCTTAGCCAAACAAGGGCAAGAACTGATCAAAGAGGATCATGAAAGTCTTCCCCATAGATCAGTCTGTTTGACATTGAACATTATAGAGGAACGGATATAAACTAAGGAAATAAACATGCCAATGAGACCTTCATTTCCACATAGTAGGTCACTTTGGGTTTCCAGGGAACATGCAGAAAAATAGAGTTGGTTGTGTAAACCACTGGGCAGAGCAAAGCTGTAAGAGATGTCATCCTCAGGTGACCAAACTAAGGTATAAGATCCCTACAGTGAAGGTGTGATAATTATTCATAAATTCAACTGCAGGTTTCTAACTTTTCTAAAAAAATAAGTTTGAATTATGCCTTCTAGAACAATCCCTGGTGTGTGTGGGGGGAATAACAGCTTGTGAATAGCCTAATATTCTCTGCAAAGAAATATGGTCATTTAAATGTTAACCTTTAGTAAAAGCCAAAGGTAAAGTACCAGAAATTAACTAAAAAATATTTGTATTTATGAGAAAGTAAGTCCATGTGAGCTATGCATGTAGCTTTATACACATACTTGAAACTTGGCTAGTTTTAAGATTAAGTGTTTGTGTCCCCCCTCCTCAAATTCATATGTTAGAATTCTAGTACCTATTATGATGGTATTAGGTAGTGGGGCTTTTGGAAGGTTTTGGGTCATGAGGGGGAAACCTTCATAAATGAGATTAGTGCTCTTATAAAAGAGGCTCAGAAAACTCCCAGCACCTTCTTGTATGTGAGGACACAACAAGATGTCTGCAACCCAGAAAAGACCTCACCTGACCATGCTGTTGCCTTGATCTCAGACTTCCAGACTCCAGAACTGTGAGAAATAAATATCTGTTGTTCATAAGCCACCCAGTCTGTGGCATTTTGTTATAGCAGCCTGAACAGACTAAGATAGTCAATACCTAAGAATCATGGCAGATTGACTAGTTTTCAAGTAGCTTCTTTAGACATAAAATTGAAAGCATTCAATTTTTTTATTGGTTGCTTTATAATCATCAGCTCAAGAACAGTACTGTCAATATCCACCCCAATCACTTCTCATAATAAAATGCTAGGAAAAATAAATAACAGTGAAAAACAGTAAAACTAACACTTACACCAAGTGTGGACCACGTACTGTTTTAAGTCATTCCCACAGGTCAACTGGAGCAATTCTAATAATAAACTGAAGAAGTACTGGTTGTAGTCTCTTGTTGTAGAGACATTTCTATATTTTCCCAGTGTCAGCTCCTGTGTGGTGAAGTTGGGATTCAAATAAAGGGCTCTCCTTCCACATTTCATGCCATTAACAATCATAGTATATTTTCCCTAAGAGACCCACATGATTTAAACTAGATAGCCAGGGGGCACCTGGGTGGCTCAGTCAGTTAAGCCTCCGACTTTGGCTCAGGTCAGATCTCACATTCGTGGGTTCAATCCCCACATCAGGCTCTGTGCTGATAGCTAGCTCAGAGCCTGGAACCTGCTTCCGGTTCTGTACCTCCTTCTCTCTCTGCACCCCCCCCATGCTCTGTCTCTCTCTGTATCAAAAAAAAAAAAACAAAAACAAAACAACAACTAAACAACTAGATAGCCAGGTAAGCCTGACAATCTGATAAGTAGGCTTAAACTCATTTTGTATATGTATATGTATGTAATTTTAAAACCCAAACTAATGAACTCATACAAACAAAACAATGATGCCAGAGAAATTCATATTAACATTAATTTAATATAAAAGATGATATCATTTTGCTAAACCTAAAATCAAAGTTGGTTTTAATAGTAGAATGATATAATCTAAGTGTGCTTTTTTATTTTTTAAATGTTTTTCAACATTTATTAATTTTTGAGAGAAAGAGACAGATCATGAGTGGGAAAGAGGCAGAGAGAGAGGGAGACACAGAATCCCAAGCAGGCTCCAGGCTCTGAGCTGCCAGCACAGAGCCCGATGTGGGGCTCGAACTCATAAGCCATGGGATCATGACCTGAGAAGAAGTCTGATGCTCAACCAACTAAGCCACCCAGGTGCCCTTAAGTGTGCTTTAATATTAAATCAGGTTCTGAATTGGCCTTTAATAATATGAATGCAGAGATTAACTATTTGCATGACTTAATACTATAAAAATTGGTATTTTAAAATTTAAGTGTTTATTTTCTAAATCAATTACTGTTATTTTCGAAGTATAGGACAAACTTCAAGAAGTGTTATTTCAGTATTTGTAGTTTCTGAATGTGTATGCTGGGTGTCACACAGATAATAAAGGAATAAGGGATGGGAGCTAGGGCATAGCCATGTAGGGAAACAAGTGGTTAACATAATCACGTTCTGTGAAAGAGAAAGAAAAGTAGTGATAGACATGTAGTAGGTAATCAAGAGAACTGACTACAGTATATAAAACAATCACCATTCGAATCAAGAGCAAAAGAAGTTTTTGTTGTCTAATATGTATTGCAAATAAACTGCTTTAGCTTTCCTTCTACCTGCAAATATGGGATCTGTCAAATACATTCCCTTACAACATGAGTATGGTCCTGACTGTCACAATGCAGGTTTCTCGTTTTTAATTTGACGTGTCTTTATTAGCAGGAATAAGTGAGAACAAATTCTCTCACTGCTCATCTCTATTTGAACTCCTTTGAAAACTTTATTTGTACAGAACATCATGATATCAATTAGTCTTAACATGGAACAAACACTTTGTATAAATAAGTGCAAATACATTTTATTGCAGGGTTAAGTTATAAAATGATCCTGATGATTCAAGATATGCTTATACTATACATTTATACATTTTTATGATTAAAAAGTAAAATATACAGCTTCTCACAGAATACTCTCAGACCCACTAGAATATTTTCAGAATCTCCCAAACACAGGTTGAGAAATAAGTCATGGTAAGAGACATATGGAACAACACTCAAGGACTTTTGTGTCAGAGGTAAATATAAAAAAGAAATAAAACCAACAAAACAGAAAATGTTTACTTATTAGAGAGATGAGTGAGGATAAACTGAAAGCTTGAGAGAGAAAACCAATCAAGTTGAACAAGACTTCTGTCGTTTCTCATGTTCAAAACGGTGGTAGTGTTGAAGAGCTATTTTGCCCTCCATGATATATGTAGCCCAGTACACAATATTATACTTATGATTTTTCCTCTCTGATCATACATTTCAGATTGATTACTTTGTATTTCCTAAACATAATTTTGAATGGATTATGCTTACAGAACCACTGGAAAATATAACATTAGCTCAAGAACAAATGACTTTTTCACTCTTTACAATCAATCAGAAATAGCTCACCTATTGGGCGCCTGGGTGGCTCAGTGGGTTAAACGTCCTACTTCAGCTCAAGTCATAATCTTGCAGTTCTTGAGTTCAAGCCTCTGCACTGACAGCTCAGAGCCTGGAACCTGCTTTGGATTCTGTGTCTTCCTCTCTCTGCCCCTCCTCCCGTTCATGCTCTGTCTCTCTCTCTCAAAAATAAACAAACATTTTTTAAAAATTAAAAAGACGAAAGAATAGCTTACCTAACTCTTGACTTTCACAGCTGATGGCTAGTTCTAGGATAGAGAGCTAGACAGAAAATAGGAAGAATGGGTCAGTGGAGAAGTCACATTTCACCGTATTTCTCAACTTTGTGGATGGTGGCTGGCCGAGCACGGCTGGCTGTGTTAGCAGGCAGACAGAGAGCACTCCACTAACCAGAGACCTGTGCCTCATTACTCTGAAAGCACATCAGAATGATTAAAGAGCTTTAGCTTAACCATGAAAGGTTTAAAACAAAACCAAACATGATTTGAACGTAAAAGACTGGCCTTTTGATTGCCTTACATCTCCCAAGAATGGGATCATTAGTATTGCAGGTATACAAATGAGCAGGGAACCATCCATGTGAGCCAAAAGGGTTAATGCTCATTCCAACTGGCTCCTTGCAACTACAGGTGGAGTAAGCAGTGAGGAAATCAGGACACTTCAATTATAACTGTGCAAACAGATTTTATTAGTAAGAGTATTAAAAGCTCAATAGAGCCTTACTTTTCTGAAGATAATATTTTACCCTGGCTTTCACACGGGCACCAAGAACTCAGGGCATCACTTGTGGTCAGTCTGGCACAGGGTGTCAGAAGTCCTTCCAGGAACATGTCTCATATACTTGATGAAATATTGCATTTTCTATAAATCATGGTACCTCTCTTTCAGATCTGAAGCAATGGCTTGTCAACAAAATTTCAAATGTATAAGTAAGTATGCAAAAACAAAAAGGAGGGACTCAGTGTGCTCTTTGTAAGTGGGAAATAAGTCAATGTACATTTATGAAATGACTCTGTAAAAGCAATTAGCCATTTGGGAAATGTGGACTGAGGTTACATAACCAAGACCTTCATTACAGCAAATGCAATATCCCTGTGCCTTCATTCACCCCAAAATATATCGAATACAGCACAGTGTGGTCAAGTGTTTAGTTACTGCTGCCTCCTTTAATAATGCATTTTAAATGACTTACAGGCCCTGTACCTCTCAGTCCTGATATGTGCCTTTAACGGGAATTCCTGCCGCTTAATTGCTTTCCCTTACTGAAAATACAATACCATAGGTTTTGGTAGTGAAACCAACCTCAGTCACAAATATTCCTACTGCTGCTGCCTGAAGTAATTAATGGTTGCAACAGGTGGTCGTGTTATGGTCCTATGTTCAAGAAAATCTTGAATAGCATTCTGTGGGTAGCCTGCAGTTCTCTGACTGAGTCAGAGTTTACTTTTCAGTCTTTAAAAATGCATTAAGATCGGTACTTTCCAAGTAAAGTGGCATGGGAGGATTTTATTGCTTTGATAAGTTTAAAATTAAGAATATAAATTACTGAGCGTGTACCTTAATGTTCTCTTCGTTTAAATAACTGGTTGGTAAATTGAGGGCTGAAAATCTCATTCATTGATAATAAACCCATATTGTAAAACATACTGGAGATGAAACATAGATTTTCTATAGTATTGTGTAACTTTAACACTCTACTATTCTTTTATCTATCATATAAAAACTAAAATATTTCTTTTCTACTTTTTTCACTTTATATTGGGATAATGAATAAAATCTATTAAAACTAATGTATTGTATTAAGCAAAATAATTCAAAGACAAATATAATATTTAACCTTTATGTGTAATTTAAGAAACAAAATAGATGAACATGGGGGGAAGAAAGGAAGAATAAAACAAAAGCAGGGAAGCAAACCATAAGAGACTCTTAAGTACAGAGTACAACTAAAGTTTACTGGAGAGGGTTTGGTTGGGGGGATGGACTAAATGGGTGATGAGCATTGAGGAGGGCACTTGTTAGAATGAGCACTGGGTGTTATATGTAAGTGATGTATCACTAAATTCTAGTCTGAAAAAAATGATAGCAAAAAAACCCCTAATGGTTTTCTGGCTTTTATTTCATTTAGTCTAAATACTCTATTATAGAAATAAATGTACAGAATAATGATGTATTCTAATACAAACAAAATCCAGAATGCCATTCATTTATTTTTGCCAAGAAGACGGTATGTGTCTTTTGAAAATAGTATGTCCCTGAAACATGTACCTATAAAATAAATTATTTTGAGTTAATCAGGTATATTTCACAAGCTGAAGTCTTTTCCAGAAAAACATAACTCTATCTAGACTGAAAGACAGAATCAAGAGCATTAAATGAGCCAACTGGTAAAATCACAATTCAGACTAGTTAAGGGCACATGCATTAGAGTCAGATCTGTCTGCTTATATATCAGCTGCATAACTTGATGATATTTACATAACATCTTCAAGACTCAATTTTTTCATGTGAATAGATATTTTTCCAAAGAAGACATACAAATGGCCAACAGATACATGAAAAGATGTTCAACATCACTGATCTTCAGGGAAATATGAATCAGAACTACCAAGAGGTATTACCTCACAACCATCAGAGTGGCTAACATCAACAACACAAGAAACAACACATCTTGATAAGGATGCAGAGAAAGGGGGACCCTCTTACAGTGTTTGGTGGGAATGCAAACTGGCGCAGCCGCTCTGGAAAACAGTATGGGGTTTTCTTAAAATTTAGAAATAGAACTACTCTACCATTCAGCAATTGCACTACTAGATATTTACCCCAAAAATACAAAAATGTAAATTCAAAGGAATACATGCACCATGATGTTTATATCAGCATTATCTAAAATCACCTAATTATGGAAACAGCCCAAGTACCCATCAACTGATGAATGGATAAAGAAAAGAAGGTGTGGTGTATTGATATAGATATAGATATATAGATATAGATATGGTATATTTATTGGTATATATAATGGCATATTTAGGCATGCCTGCACTCACCATATCTTCTTTTCTTTATCCATATATATGATATATATATATATATAAATATATATATATATAAAACCTATAATGGAATATTACTTAGCCATAAAAAGAATGAAATCTTGCTATTTTCAATGACATGATGGAGCTATAAAATATTATGCTAAGTGAAGTCAGTCAGAGAAAGACAAATAGCATAAGATTGCACTCATATGTCAAATTTAGGAAACAAAAAAATGAGCAAAAGGAAGAGAGAGGGAAAGAGAGAGACGGAGGGAGGCACATCATGAATCAGACTCCTAACTAGAGAACAAACTGATGGTTACCAGAGGGGAGGTGGGGGTGGGGGGATGGGTGAAATAGGTGATGGGGATTAAGGAACAGGCTTGTGCTTAGCACCAGGTGATATATGGAAGTGCTGAATCACTATATTGCACATCAGAAACTAATATTATATTGTATGTTAACTAACTGGAATTTAAATAAAAAGTTTTTTTAATGTCTTTTATTATTTTATTTTGAGAGACAGAGACAGAGAGAGAGTGAAGAAGGGGCAGAGAGAGAGGGAGACACAGAATGTGAAACAGGCTCCAGGCTCTGAGCTGTCAGCATAGAGCCCAATGCGGGGCTCCTACCCATGGACTGTGAGATCATGACCTGAGCCGAAGTTGGACGCTTAACCGACTGAGCCACCCAGGCACCCCTAAATAAAAACTTTTAAATGTTTATTTATTTTTGAGAGAAAGCATGAGCGGGGGCGGGGCAGAGAGAGGGGCAACAGAGGATCTGAAGTGGGCTCTGTGCCGACAGCAGCAAATTCCACGCAGGGCTTGAACTCAGGAACTGTGAGATCATGACCTGAGCTGAAGTGGACACCCAACCGACTTAACCACCCAGGTGTCTCTAAATAAAAACTTTAAAAAAAACCCTCAATATCTGTATCTTTAAAATTAGATTATAATTCTTACTTTTTAAGTTTTTGTAAAGATTAATTAATTTTAAAGAACATAGCTTTGGGGGTACCAGACTGACCCAGTCAGTACAGCATGCAACCCTTGATCTCAGGGTGGTGAGTTCAAACACCATGTTGGACATAGATTTTACTTTAAAAAGAAAAACAGAACTCTGTAGAGTTTTACACATAGTATATTTTTAATAATGAGTACCCATTAGGGGGCATCTGGGTGACTCAATCGGTTAAGCAGGTGACTTGGACTCAGGTCATTATCTCACTGTTTGGGAGTTCAAGCCCCAAATTGTGCTATGTGCTGACAGCTCAGAGCCTGGAGCCTGTTTCAGATACTCAGTCCTTCTCTTTCTCTGCCTCTCCCCCACTTGCACCTGTCTTTGTCTCTCTCTCTCAAAAATAAATAATAATCATTAAAAAGAAAAATTTAAAAATTATTTTAAATAATTAGCATCCATTAGATTTACTCAGTCAAAATTCATTAGACAAATACTTATTGAGGTCTATTGTATGCTAGACAGTATGTGCTAACTATTGAGGGATAAACTGGTTAACAAAAGTAAGCATAGTCTGTATTTTGTTTTAAATGGCAAACATAGTGCCGATCCTCCTAGAGCTTCGCAGTCTAATAGGGAACATGATCAATCAAATAATCCTACAAATAAATTTAAAATTATGATTGAAAACTACGTGACACTATAAAAGCATGTAAAAAGGAATATAAGTTAAAGAACAGGCACATTTTCTAAGAGAAAGTGATGATTCAATTGAAATATGAAGAAAAAGTAGGACTAAAATAAGTAAGGCAAGAAGAGAAGGAGTTTTCAGGAAGCATTTAGGAAGCCTGCTGGATGAGGAATCGCCGCTCATTAGAGGAGCAGAAAAAAGCCATTTTCACAGAACTGCTAAGAGTCAGGGAGGAAGGAGCTGAGGTGAGGCTGCCCTAGGAAGGGTTGTTTCTACCCAAAGGTCTTGGAAATCTTTAAACAGAGTGATCTCGTAAACAAGCATGCATTTGAAAATATGATCCCAGCTGCAAGGCTAAGAATGCACTGGTGAGGATGAAGAGTGGACATGTATAAGCCAATTGGGAAGCCAATGAATGCAGTAGTTTAGGCAAGAGGTGGTAGTAATTTGGATGAGGGTTATAGTGGAACGGAGAGAAGTGGATGGACTTGGGAATGATTGATTAGTTAAAATTTACAGGACAGGGAATTGAAGTGGATACGTGCTTTCTTGCTAACAGCCTATAATATAATTCATCCGTGGTCCTTTTAGTCTTGGTCTTTTCTGGGTGTCTATTTCATACCTTTGCCTTTATGTTCACCCTCTCTATAGCTATCCCCTGTATCCTTATTCTCAACTGACATCCTTGTTTCTGAGTCACTAAGGAAATAGAAGAAACCAGAAGATAAGTTCTGGGGCCCCCAGACTGCACTTTCCTCATCACCTTCCAGCATCAGCAGCACCCACATATTCTGTCCCCTGCTGTCAGCCTGCCTATCCTGTCCAAGCTCTGTCTCAGGCTATTCTGTCCACACGTGCACCTGATTCCATCTGCCCTCAATGTCAGTAACTCCTCTTTCTGTCCTCCATCATCTCTCTCCTTGCGGGATTGTTCTCATTAGTGTGCCGAGACGCTCTTTCTTTCTTCTCCCATGTTTAGAAAAACTCTCTTGACCATATTTTCCTCTATATTTACTCCTCTTATTTTTCTTCTTCTCTTTCTTTCTTTCTTTCTTTCTTTCTTTCTTTCTTTCTTTCTTTCTTTCCTTCCTTCCTTCCTTCCTTCCTTCCTTCCTTCCTTCCTTCCTTCTTTCTTTCTTTCTTTCTTTCTTTCTTTCTTTCTTTCCTTCTTTCTTTCTTCCTACCTTTCTTTTTTTTTTTTTTGGCTTGGCTTTCAGCAAAATTCCTCAAAAGTGCTATTTGTACTTTTTTCCTTCAATTTCCCTACTATTCTCCTTTTAAGCCCACTGCAATCAAAACTGCACCATTCCACCAAAACTGCAAGTTACCAGACCCAAAAAGGTTTAGTAATGCACAGCTATGTATGGTGAGCCTAGGAAAAGACATAGAACAGGCTTAGAAGAAATGGAAACTGTTAGTCACAAAAGCATGGCCACATTAACTAACTACTATTACACACTGGCCGTCTAAACCTTTCATGTAAATTCACACTGATTGACCTTCTACCTGAAATATTTGGGGCGTTATGTTTATGAACCAGGACCAACATGAACATTTATTACTTGTTGCTGTGCCCCTTCTCTGTTGGCTTACTTCAGGCCTTTCTGTGATTCACAGTTATCTCAAAACTTTAATTGGTTGATTTTTCAATTATATTGCATTTAGTTAGGGTTGTTTGTGAAATAACCATACATTTAATTGTCATCATAGGATCATTGCAAATATGAAATGTAAAAAAGATGTCATTATGGCCACCAGAACAGCAGAATTTAGAAAATACCATAGGATTGGGGGGAAGAGAGAGATAGAGGGCACCTTGGAACTGATTTCCTGAAACTTTTTCTTCATCAGTTTCTCTCATACTGAAACAGCTGAAGGCAGAAAACAGAACTGTTCATGAAGTGAAATCAACAAAACTGCATTAAATGGATAAATTTTAAGATTAGGGTTATAAATGTCACAAAAATAAGTAGGCTGAAAGTATACTTTATCTGGAAAATAATGAATTTCATAAAATAAACTGTATGACATTTTACATTTCTGCCATTATAGACTCCCTCAACATTTTCACTTAAATACTATATTAGACATTCAAATTCTTATTTATACATCTGGCACAAATCAAAATTGATGCATTTGTAAAAGGATACTTGATCGGTGCTGCTATTTGAGCAAATAGGTTGATTCATATAATACCTTACAACTTGCTTTGGGTGGACAAAAAGCATATTGTTAATTTAGCATTAAAGAGTAATAAGGATCTACACATGGAGAAACTGAAGACATTTATATATCATTCAAAAAAATACTTAACATAGCAACTAAGTTAGGCTGAAAGATAAGTACCAAACTATGTGCTAGAAAATGTTCTATTGATCACATTGTTATCTTATCTATGTACAGATAACACTCCAAATACCTTCAGGTTTATAAAAAAGTAATGGAGGTAAAGCATACATTTAGGATAATATGACATTTGGTTTTCTTTTATTCTCTGATCAAATGCACACTTAGAAAATACTAAGAACAATAATAAAAAGCCTGAAAAAAATGTCTAAACTCTTCACTGCTTATAAAATGAAGTGCAGTAACATCAATTTTAAAATATTCATATCATGACTATAGTATGAAAGATATTCAAAATCTGTAAGGTTAAGGCTGTCCAAAATGGAAGCCCCCAACCCTATGTGGCTGTTGTGGTCTTGGGAAGTCAGTTAATCCAAATTGAGATATGCTGTAAGTGAAAAATCACATCAGATTTTGAATAACTGTTATTAACAATATATAGATAAAATATTATATATAGAGAGAGAATCTACTTTCTTTTTGAAAGGTATTTTTACTGATGGTAGACACTTGGATTGGTAGTTTTGTTTTATCCATCAGTACATTAAATATATTATTGCATTGTTTCATGGTTTCTCATAAAAATTCAGCTACAGTTTTCAACTTTGTTCCTCTGTAACTAATGTGTTTTTTATTTGTTACCAAAATGTTCACTCTGATGTTTGAATATGATATACCTATGTATGTGGCTATGTTTTGTTTTGTTGTTTGTCTTTTGCTATTTTCCTGTTGTTCTCTGAGTTTTTGGATTTGCTGTTCAATGTGTGTCAATTTTAGAAAATTCTTGCCCATTATTTTAAAAAATATTTCTTTTTAAAAATTTTTAATGTTTATTTATTTTTTGAGAGAGAGCAAGCACAAGCAGGGGAAAGGCAGAGACAGGGAGATAGCATCCAAAGCAGGCTCTAGGCTCGGAGCTGTCAGCACTGAGTCCACCTTGGGGCTCAAACTCCTCAACCACAAGACCATGACCTGAGCCGAAGTCAGATGCTTAACTGACTGAGCCACCCAGGTACCCTTAAAAAATGTTTCTTCAGCCAAATTCTCTCTCTTTCCTTCTGAGGCTCCAATTATACATATGTTATACTGTTTGATGTCTTAGTGTGTAGATGCTCTGTTCTACTTTTTGTTTCACTCTTTTTTTTATTTATGCCTCAGTTTGAATAATTTCTATTGCCTAACCTTCAAGTTCACTTATGTCTTCCTCAGATGTGTTGAGGGTACTCATGAGCACACGAAAGGTGTTCTTTATCTTTTTCACTGTTTTTCTCTTTTGTAATATTTCCATTTAATCATTTCTTAATGTTCCATCCCTATTGAAATTAGCCATTAGACCTTGCATGCTGTCTACCATTTTTATTAAAGACATAGTAAGCATTAATCAACAATTGTTTTAAATACCCTGTTGCATAGTTTCAACATCTGTGTCATTTCTGAGTTTGGGTCCAGTGATTACCTTGTTTCTCAAGAATGCATCTTTTCATAAGTATTTGTTCAGCCTGGAAATGCACACACTTTTCCATCTGCTAGGTCTGCATCTGGATCTCAAGAGAGGGTCTCTTTGTACGCTATTGTTACTTGAAGCATCTTTGCTTGTTGGTTGTGAGTAGTGGTGACTATTCTCTGTTCTGATTCTCAGCCCTCGGTGTCAAAGGTGTAGCCTTCTCAGTTCTTCTGTCCATATTCTGGGTGGATGGGCCTCCACATGCTTTCTTACATTTTTCTAAGAGTTTGATTTCTCTGTTCTCTTCCCCACCAATGTTCTAAAGGTGAAAATGTTTGGCTTCTTCTCTTGTACAAACCTTTCTTTCTTATGAGGAGATGGAGGAAAGGGTCATTGGAGCTCGCTGGCCTTCTGACAGAGGTGCTATTCCCACCCCAGGGGTCTACACTCAAAGAATACTTTTTTGGCTCTCTGATCTTTTTTGCAATTCTATGTTGGATTCATGGAGAAAATCTTCCAAAAGAGTATGCACCCCTCTAATTTATAATGTCCTTTGGATTCTGCTCTTCTGCAAGTCTACCCTGGGCCTTCACAACATGTCAACTATTATAGCTAGGTTCTTCTTATTAGTACCTAATAATCTGGTAGGTAAATGTTCATGTCTCTTCTCTTCTTGAAGGTTCTGGTCTTTCCTTAGTGTTTGGACAGGTGGTTGATCTGGAACCTCAGGTCTCTAACAGATTATAAGAGTCATGAATTTGAAGTTATTCCAGGTATTTTTTTAGTGTTTATTTATTTTTGAGACAGAGATAGACTGAGTCAAGAGGAAGAGAGGCAGAGGGTGGGAGACATAGAATGCAAAGCAGGCTCCAGGCTCTGAGCTGTCAGCACAGAGCCTGATGCGGGACTCAAACGCAACAAACCATGAGATCAATACCTAAGCTGAAGTCAGACGCTTAACCAACTGAGCCACCCAGGTGCTCCTCTAGCTATTTTTTTTAAACAAAGGTGGGAATGATGTTTTTTCCTGCTCTCTACACTTTAGAGAGATTACTGAAATCTTCAATGAGATATTTTATATTCTTTTTTTTTAAATAACAGGTCTTCAAAATCTCATGTGAATTTTTCAGTTATAGAATATCCCAAGTTGGATTAAATATATTACAAGACCATAATAGTCAATAGTTTCCATATTGGACAGCCTTATATGTACTTATATACATATATATAGGAATTCATCGCTAGCAGACATACACCATAAGAAATGTTTAATCAAGTCTTCATGACGAAGAGATATTCTGAGATAAGAAGTTGAAACTACAAAAGAAATGTAGAGGGCTGGGCTTGAATAAAGGTAAACTACCCTTTTATTTCTTAGTTTAAACAAATCTAAAAACTAACAGATGGTATAAAGCAGAAATAATACCAATGTAGTTTGTACTCACAACATACAAAAAAGTAAAATAAGTGACACTGATAACACAAAGGATGAGAGAGAAGAATCAGAAATATACTGTCACAGATCCTCTGTACTTAAGAAGTGGTAAGGCATTTGAATTTTTCTGATTATTTAAGGAATTATATTGTAAATTCTATGACATAAATAATAAATCAATGTGAGATGAAATGGAACCATAAAAACATCTCAATTAAACAAAAGTAAAGCAATGGAAGCATAATAAGAAACAGAGGGAACAAATAGTGAAAGAATAACTATAGAGATGGCTCTCAGTCACTCCAGACACCAACCCTTGAGTCAACTCAACTCAACCTAAATAAACTCAGGGTCCAGACATTATGGAATAGACACTGGCCACACTTTTTGTGTGTCTTGTTCAAATTGCTGACCAAAATTGTTTTAAAACTATTGTTTTAAAACATTATGTTTTGAAGGAGGTTATTATATAGCAATAAATAATACAAAGAGTTGGGAATTATTAAATTGTAAGAAATAAAAAACTATCCAAATTAACCCAAATAAAAATATATTTATAAGGATATAGGTGTATCTCAAATACCTGATTTTAAGAAACAGAGTTCTGGGGTGCCTGAGTGGCTCAGTTGATTAAGTGTTTGACTTAAACTCAAGTCATGATCTCACGGTTAGTGAGTTGGAGCTCCCAATCGGGCTCTGTGATCTCAGTGCAGAGCTTGTTTCAGATCCTTTGTTCCCTTTCTCTCTGGCTCTTCCTCACTCACATATTCTCTCTCAATTTCTCTCTCTCAAAAATAAATAAACATTTTTAAAAAAGGAAACAGAGTTCTGCCTTGTTGGTCATCCAAAGCGTTCAGTCAGCAACCTGCCTTATACCTCTTTCTGGTGCCACAGGGCCCTCTCTATACCCAGGTTAATAGATTGGTGTGTCAGCCACACTGCCATTGCCACTGATTGCTCTGTGGAGAGTAAATATAAAAAGATAGGGTTGATTTCTGTGAGGAAAAGGAAAGACTGATTTAAGGATTCTAGTTCAGCATAGCAATTATATGATGAGAGGCTTAGGGCCCAGCCAAAGTGACTAAAATCCCGGATACTCTATTTTCTAGTTGTGAGGCACATTTCTTAACTTGGTTAAGTCTCAATCTTCATATAATCATTTGTGATAATAAGAATTTATTGAATACTTAAGGTTCAAGTGAAATTATGTCACTAATGCCCCTGTTTCTCAAATAAGCTATTATTATCTTAGAACTTTTTGGATAATTGGATAGTCAATGGATTTAATTCACTAGACACAAGAAAGAATGAATTTTGAGGAGGATGTGATATTGTAATGTATAAGAAATATATATTTGGTCCATGTTTTTGGCACAGATCTCTTAAAACCCTTCAAATTTCCCTGGCAATGAGAGTGGCAAAGGTTTATGTTAATGAGGTGACTTTTGGATCCCACCTAAGAGTGGATGTTGGTCTAGAGGTGTATCTACCAAGTGATTAGAGGGTTGGAACCTTCAATACTCTCCTCTCCCACCTCTGGGGAGGGGAGAGGAGGTGGAGAATGAATTAGTTCAATCACTAATGACCCATGATTTAATTAATCATGCCACTGTAATGAAGTCTCCATAAAAACTCAAAAGGACTGGATTTAGAGAGCTTCCATGTTGGTGAGCACATGGAGATTCAAGGAGAGTAGGCTGCTCAGAGAAAGCATGAAAGCTCTGTGCCCTTTCCCCATTCCTTTCCATATGCATCTTTTCTATTGCACTATTCTTGAGTTATATCTTTATAAATATAAACTAGTAATCTAGTAGGTAAAATATTTCTCTGAGTTTTGTAAGCCTCTCAAGCAAATAAACTGAACCTGAGAAGGGAATCATGGGAACCTCTGATATCTAGACCATCAGAAACACAAATGATAACCTACACTTGTTATTGGCACCTGAAGTGGGGAGGAGGTGGTCTTGTAGGACTAAGACCTCAACTTGTAGAATCTGATGCTATCTCTGGGTATCTGGAATTGAGTTGAATTGTAAGATCCTCAGCTGCTGTCAGAGACTGGCTTGTCAGTGTGGGGACCCTCCCTCACAGTGGAATTGGTACCAGAATCTATGTCATCAACATTAGAGAAGTGAGGTTTGCTAGTATGGCCTTGGCCCATAGAAACATGTGCTTTGGGAAGAGAAAGGGTGAAAGTGTGGGGTGTGAAGAACCTTCAATTCCTGGGTGGTCAGGCGGTCACCTGTGTTATGGACCAGCAGCAGTGCTGCACTCAGTTACTAAAGGTAAAAGTTACCAATGGAATTTAGAGATGGATCCAACTCCAAGGGAGTTGGTTTACTGGATGCATAAGGAAACAAACAATAAAAAGAAGGAGGATAGTTATATAATCCCTTGATAATTGCTATCTGTAATAGCTAAAATGAAAGTGAAAGAAAGCACTGGGTTTTGGGCCTTGATGCTAAACGAAGGTTAGATTCAGATGTCAATCTGAGCCATTAGCCTCAAAACTGTCCAGATAGGGAAAATTGTACAGGGACAGCAGAAAGTACCTCCCAGACCTGTGGTCACCAAGAAAATAATAAATGTGGGGGAAGGACAAATGAAGAAACTGCTGAAACAAGGGAATATAATATGAAGGAGTTGTTTCATTTTGTGTATTAGTATCATCAGCTTCCTGAGAAACCTTTATTGAGATGAATGATAGGAGTGATTCTTTGGAAAAGAGGGTCTGATTTTGAATGCTGCAGAGTGAGGGCACGCTTGGGTTGATGGGAGACCCACAGCTCACTATGGAATAATCACAAATGTCTATATATGTTCCTGAGGGAACTGCCAGCCTGGTGAAGTAAATAAAAGCCACTTTAAGATTTGTTTACTCTGAGAAGGGGAACTCTCCTTCATGAATGCCAAAGGGAGCACTCCGGATTAAAGAGCTGATACGTTTTACATGCAAGCCACGCAGGACTGGTTTTATAATGATCCCTCAGAATATAACTCATCACTCAGGCCATGGTACACACTATGGTTAAGGAAGCTCCTTTTACATGGGTACCCCATATAACTTCATTGCTGTAAAACCAAAACATAGTTCAGGAAACATAATGGAATTTGCTGTCTCAGCTTCTCTTCATGGGTCTTACAAATGCTAATAAAAACATCCAGTTAATTAATAAGAGAATAAGAAGAAGCAGAGGGAGAGTCAAAAGACTTGTCTAAGCAAGGTAGTAGTTTTCAGACAGTTATTAAGAAATAAAGAAAGAGGAAACAGAAGGGGAAGTCACAGGACTGGTCCCAGCAGGGTAGAAGTCTTTAGATGCTTATTAAGGAATGGAATGAATAAAATGAACATTGATTGGGTTAAAACAAAGGTATTAATACAACATAACCTAAAGTTCAGTGGGCCAAAAAGTGTTGTCCTTTCAACACTAACGGGTCCTAAACAAGTCCCCTCTGCTTACCCATTTGGAGAAATTTACAAAACCATAAGGTAGAGATTTTAATGAAAAACTTGACCCAAACCAATAATTTTCTTGTGGCATTATTTAGGCAGGGTAATGAAGTTAAAGACTAACAAAAGAGCCTGAGTTTCTTGGTCTGATCCCTTACTGGGGACCCAAAGCCTTTGCACAAGTGTGGGTAAAATGAACTCTGGGTGGAGAAGAGAAATTTCCAGGATGCCTTGATATAGGAATCCCGTGGAGTGGTACCAAAATCCACTGGTGAAGTCCTAACTTGGGCTACAATTAAATTGGAAAAAAAAAAGGGTATGTAATGGTTGATAGGATTATAAAAGTTGGAATGTTTAAGCAGGCATTAGGTAAAGAATTTGTGTGTCCTTTACCTGAATATTTCATGGAAATGGGTATTATATCTGGTGGGGAACACTTCCACTACCTAGTATAAAACCAAAATCTGTTGAAGTCCTAAGGCAGGCTCTAGTTAGGAATGTAATGGCTAATAAAATGAAGGGATAATTGAGGAGGATAGGCTTAGGAATCCCCCGGGCTTACACTAAAGGGTTAACAGGGCCTAGAGAAATAAAAAGCCATAGTATGCTCACGCCTGACTTTGGGTAAACATGATTGGCACCACGAGAACAGGATGGTGCAAAGGCATCCCAAGAATAGTGGGGTGCTGAACCACAAAGATAGAGAGGATGGGCACAGGCCCAAGATAGGAATGGGTGCAAAGGTTCCCAATACATAGGCATATGAGGTAAGCAAGATTAGGCGTGCAGGGAAAAAAAGGCCCCTCCAATTTAGTACCATAGCAGAGAAGCTGCTTTTTCAGGAGAATAGGGCTAAGTTAGGCAAAAGAAGTAAACTGGACTACAGACCTCTGCACTGCAGGCAAAGCAGCCCAGAGCAGAGATGGTCAATGAAAGAAAAGGTGTCTTGTGAACCCTGAGGTTATTTCCCTAATCTGTCTTCTCCCCTAGACCAGCTAAAATAAACAGATGTGGCACCTCCTATCTGCCATTAACAACCATCTGCCCATCTGCCCATCTGCCCATCTGCCTGTGTATCTTCAGAAATTCCCCTTTCTCTAAGTTAATGTTCATAGTTTCTTTATCTCTTTGTGCATGTCCATCACATTTGTAAGCCTTCTGATCTTAATAAATACGGGGCAAGGACCCTTTTTCATTAGCCATCTCTTTCTCCTACTTTTTAATCCTGCATCTGCTCTATTGCTAAGACAAGAGAGAACTTTAGACCCAGAGTCTATGACATATAATCAAGATTTGAACAGATTTTATGTGAAATGTTTGTTTCTTTTTTTTACCTGATTATATTTGGGGGATAGACATGGTCTCTGACTGGAGACTGTTTCCCCTACCTAGTATTATAAAACAGACGGCATGTAAATCCACAGTTCATGCAATATTCATTGAACATGCTAAATGAAAACCAGTAGGACTGCCTGAGCCCACCTGGTCTGAAATAGAACATAGAATGCTGGCAGAGACAAGTTTTCTGTGCAATAGCCCTATGTGAAGTATTAACTGGGGCTTTTAGCAAGAGTTATAACCTTCTTAGTAAACCAGGAACCGAGTAAGTAAAATATTCCCTAGGTCTGTGAGCCACTCTAGCAAATTAATGGAATTCAAAGAGGAGGTTGGGAATCTTTAATTCATAGCCAGCAAGTCAGAAGTGCAGATAATAACCTGGGCTGACATCTGAAGGGAGCTGTGGGAGCAGTCTTGAAAAGTTGAGCCCCGAACCTATGCAATCTGATGCTATCTCCAGGTAAATAGGGTCAGAATTGAATTCAAGTATAGGATACTGAGCTGGGGTCAAAGAGTTACTTCGTGATGTAGTCAACCTACCACTCCACTATTGCTTTGAAAATGGTCCTACCACCTATCTAGTATTGTCAACGCTTTGCAAAAATTGTTATTCGTGGAATGTGTGGAGATGGATCTTATTTGTAACCTGGCACTAGAGTTCAGCAGATTAGGGCAATGAAGTGGCAAAAGCATCCTGATGGTTACACAAATCACCAGCACACTGTGCCCCACCCCCTTGCCCCAGAATGGTCACCTCCAGGTCTAACCAGTTTATCTCAAGTACCTTTCAATGTTGGGAGAGGAGTGTTTCTTGTCACTGATACTCAGAACGTGTTTCAGAGTAAAGCTCCGCAGAATTGACAATTTGTAGTCAGACAAGACATACATAGATTGCCTTGCTATGGCCTTCATATAAGTCTTGCAATGATTTGTGAGATGAGAAGCACAAAAAGCCATGTAACAGGGAGATGGTTGTCCTATTGCATAATATCTGAACACAGACGACAATCCAGACTAAGAAACTTCTCAATACCAATAAAAAAAGAGAGTCAAGATAGAGCAGAAGGAGTTGGTAAAGCTATGAACTTTGGAGCTGCCAAACAATGGCACAATATTATCTTCTTGGATTTTATATAAACAGTGGCTAGAGATGGAGGCAGACTATGTTAACTATACATATTACAAAAACATTTATGGAATAGGACATTTCATTTTTAATTTCCAATACCAAACATGATTCATAAATCTGTGTTCAAGTATCTATCTTCCTTTCTATATTGCATTCTCTTGATTCATTTATTTATTCACTTACTTTTTCTTGAAATTTGTCAATAAGAGCTTTAGGAATATCTGCACATATACATTTACACTCAAGTTGATAACACTAATAAGTTCCATTTTAATAGAAATCATGTTAAATAGTTCTTAAATTTCAGACATGATCATATATATGTAATTTAAAGAATTTTTTTATCTAGTTGCAGATCTAGATAATTAATCTCTTGATGATATATGTGCAGCGAGTTTGTCCCAAAACTCATAATAATGTTAATAATTACATTGCTTTATAGACTGCATTGCTCCAGATCCTCTGGGGTCTCTCAGGCTGTCTACAGCTTGCTGAGGTGAAACTGTGTGAGACAGGTATAGTAGGAGACAAGGGGCTACAAGACAAGATCTCCCACATCCCCCGTAACAGTGTATTAAGGTTTTTCAGTTATTTTAATGCCGATTACAAGCTCCTCCATTATTTCACAGCAGAAAGCTATGTCAGGAGTCCCTCCATCTGAGACTGGATGATGATGAGTGGTAATTCCATACTGATGGTAGATGGCAGAGGTCCAAAAGTTTGGGACTCTGTATTTTGACAGTTCCCCTCCCCAGTTATTTTGACAGTGCAGAAAATAAATATGTCTTGTATACCATAGCACTTTAGTTCTTCTGTATCTTTTTGGATGTCTCTTCTGACAGTTTTAAATTTACAATCTGGAAAAGCACATAACCCAAGAAACAGAGAACAATTCACTCATGACAGAGGTAGCCATGATATCTGAATTGGAGACCGTTCATCTTCAATAGGCTCTTTGTCTGATGAGTCAAATTCACTTGTTTGCAATGAACTAGGTGGCTTCACCGCTGGCCATTCCAGGTCATGACCTGCTGACACCTCCAATCACTTACAGTTTTATGAACTCGTTCATGAAGGATATGCTGTGTACTGAAGAGTATTCTGAATGTGAGGAATTAAACAACAAATAAGGTTTAGTTCTTGGACTAGAGCTCTTATCAATCTGCGCAAAGTTGGGCAAAGTCAGATGTCAGACAAATAAATATACAAAAATTGCAATATAGAAATATAAGAATAACAGAGGTATAGCGTAAAGTGCCACGCGAGCATCAACCTTTTAGTGTCCATCTACATGTATGTTTGGGGAAGTCACCAGAAAAAGTCGAAAAAGCTTGTGAAAAAGAATCAATGTGGTATTTAAATGCATTTATGGTAATGGCATGAGCTTATTCAAATGGCAGGAGAGAGGTCATTTTAGACACCGAGAATAGAAGTACTGGATCAGTTAGAAAGCTTTGAGCTGTGACTAACAAAAACATGTGATTAAGTGTAGTTTAAACAACAAAGGACTTATTTTTTTCGCATCACAAGATTAGAAGCAGAGTGGTCCCAGGGTCTGTCAATTAAGCCGTACAATGACTTCATCCTACTCGGTGTCCTTTCCCACTTTCCATTTTGCTCTTTTCAGTAGGTTAGCAATAACTCTGAAGGTTACAAGATAGCAACACCAGCTCAGGCTGTCACATGTAGACGCATCATCTCCACTGAAGAAAAGAGACATTTTCTCCTCTGGAGCTCCTTCTGTTAACGAGGATCCACTTTTCCAAAAGCATTAGATACACTTTCCCTCAATCCTGTTGGGTAGAAATAGGTAACATGTCCATGCTTAAGCCATTCTAGTAAAGGGAATTAGCGTACACGATGTGTTTAGGCCAATGGTTGGGCAAAATCTTGCACATGAACTAAGATTTTACAAATGAACACTGACAACTAAGTTGATAATAGAGAAAACTAACTTTAAATCCCAATTAAGCAAAATTTTCTTCCCCCAAAAGGAATTCCATTCTGCTCATTAGATTTATATTAAAATTATACTCAATATCATGATTATATTTGGAATTTTGACAATCAACAGTTTTAGAATTTTCTTTTCTTTTTATGTATGCATATACATAACATCTTTGATTTTGTTTCTTTGCACACAAAGTCTAAAATATTTAGTCTCTGGCATTTAACAGAAAGTTTGCTAATTAATCATAATTTAGTCCTTTAAGGAGACAGTCTCTTTCCCTTGACCCCATATCCCCAGAAGGCGAATACCAGAACAAAATTGACACTTTGCTAGTAAGAAAGGTGGAGTAGAGTTGTTTGAATAGAACCAATCATGTATGCCTGAAGTATAAAACAAGATGACATATGCAAAAAAAAAAAAAAACCTAAAACAGAACAAAACAAAAAAACACTTCTAACTTGGAATGGCTGGAGGGTTGTGAAGAAATGGATAGGACACAATGTTTACAAAGTTCATAGCAATCAGATTATAAAGACTGATGTGTATCACAAAATAATTTTCTTTTGCTTCCTGTAATTTTGTGTCATATTCAAAAATTTATTACCTTGGCCCTTGTTATAAATGTTTCCCTGGGTAGCTCAGTGGGTTAAGTGTCAGACTCTTGATTTTAGCTCAGGTCATGATCCCAGGTCATGAGATTGAACCCCACGTTGGGGTCCACACTGAGCATGGAACCTGCTTAAAATTCTCTCTCTTGCCCTCTGCCCCTCCTCCACTTGCACACACATGTGACCCTCCTCTCTTTCTCTCTAAAATAAAGTTTAAAAAATTAAAAAGAAAAAAAGCTTTCCCCCATTTTTTTCTAAGAGATTTATAGCTTCAGATATAAGTCTTTAATTCATATAGTTTATTTTTGTGTATGGTGTAAGAAAATTTTCCAGCTTCTTTTTTTTTAAGTGGATATCCAGTTTTCCAGGTTTTTTTTTCATGTGGATATCCAGCACTATTTGTTGAAGACATCACCCTTTCCCATTGTATATTCTTGGCACTATTATGAAAGATCAGTTAAATGTATATGCATGGGTTTATTTCTGGGTCTCTATTCTATTCTATTGGTCTATATGTCTGCCTGCATGCCAGCATCATACTGTTTTAATTACTGTAGCTTGTAATATATTTTGAAATCAGGAAATGTGATGCTTCTAGCTTTGTTCTTTTTCAAGATTGTTTTAATTATTTAGGGCTCTCTGTAGTTCCATGTGAATTTCAGAATAATTTTTCCTGTTTCCATAAAAATATGCTTTTGTGATTTAGGTAGGGATTGTGTTGAATTTATAGACTGATCACATTAGTAGTATGGATATTTAACAACAATAAGTTTTCTAATACAAGAGTATGAAATACTTTTCTATTTTTTATGTCTTTAACTTTGTTCATCAGTGATTTGTAGTATTTAGCACACAAGTGTTTCATCTCTTTAGTGAAGTTTACTCATAAGTATTTAATGCTTTTGTGATGTTACTATAAATGGGATTGTTTTTTAAATTTCTTTTTCAAATAATTAATTGTTAATGTATAGAGACACAACTGGTTTTTTTGTATGTTGATTTTGTAACCTTCAACTTAACTGAATTCATTTATTTGTTCTAACAGTTTTTTTGTGGAGTCTCTAAGATCCAGCAATACTGTTACTGGGTATTTATCCAAAAGAATTGAGTATATATGTTGCCAAAGTGATCACTATCCAAAAGAATTGAAATCAGGTTTTGAAAAGATATTTGCAGTCTTCATTACAGCACTGTTCATTACAGCCTGTTCACAATAGCCAAGATACAAAAACAACCCAAATACCCATCAGTGGATGCATGGATAAAAAAACATGTGGCATATACATACAATGAAATATTATTCAGCCTTTCAAAAGAAAGAAGAGCCTGGGTGGCTCAGTTGGTTGGGCGTCCAACTTCAGCTCAGGTTGCGATCTCTTGGTTCGTGAGTTCAAGCCCCATGAGCTGGGCTCTGTGCTGACAACTCAGGACCTGGAGCCTGCCTCAGGTTCTGTGTCTCCCTCTCTCTCTGTCCCTCCCCTGCTCATGTTCTTTCTCTCTCTGTCTCAAAAATAAATAAAAATTTAAAAAATAAAATAAAAAGAAAGAAACCTTACCATGTATGACATGGATGAAGCTAGAAGACATTATGCTAAGTAAAGTAAGACACTGAATAACAAATTCTGTATAATTCCACCTACATAAGGCATCTAAAATAGTCAGACTCATTGAAGCAGAGAGTTGAATTGCAGGGATAAGGGGAACTGGGGAGTTGTTATTCAATAATTATTACAATTTCAATTATACAAGATGGGCAATTTCTAGAGACCTAATGTACAACATCATGCCTATAAATATTATACTGTGCCCTTTAAATTTTGTTAAAAGAACATGATAAATGTTTTCAGTATAATTTTAAAAAAGTAGGGCAGGAAAAAAAAGGAATTTGAATTTCATCTCAAAAATAATAGGGAGTAGTTAAAAGATTTCAGCAGTGGATGGTGTGATCAAAATCACAGTTTATAAGCTATTGTTAAGGAACATAATTCAGTGGAGTGAATTGTAAAGATCTTATTGGCTTTATTCAGTGATTTGTGAATTGGGCAGTATCCCATCTAACATAGAGAAAGGAGCTCCAAAAGCTATACAAGGCAAGAGATTTTATAGGCAGAAGGGACAAGTAACAAGGAAGCTATGGTGGGCATTTCTAACCAGTTCACGCAGTTAGTTTCCTTATATGGAGCAAAGGGAAGTCTTGAAACTGCTACATAAGGTAACTTGTGCTGAATAGGCATGTTCAGATTCATTGACGTAGGTCTTCCTTTTGTGGGAGAGCTGAGCATAGAAACTTAATTAAGCTTTAGTTTGCTGACATAGGGCTAAGTTTGAATGACTCCTAAGCTGGTTACTTTCACACCATCTTGGCAAAGTATGGAATATACATCAAAGTGAGGCAAGGCTGGAAACAAAGGTCCACTTAGTAGGGAGCTTCAGTGCTCCTCACTGAAGCAGGTGCAGTGCTTAGGAGCAGAGGTGGTAGTGATGAAAATAGATGGACTCTTGGAAAGATTTTTATTGTAGAAGATAGGGGAATTCAAGATAGCGCTGTGGTCCAAACTAAGGATTGAATGCCAGTACTATTAAACATGATAATAAATATAACCAAGAGGAAAAGATGTGTGAAGGAAGCTGGAGTTTTGAATTTCTTCAGAGCAAGGAAGAAAGGCTGATAAAATTTAGAAATCCTCTCTACCACTTCTGGATATCCTATACTAAATATATCTTTGGTGTCTATCACTGGCTATTACACATAGCTGAGGTTGATTAGTTATTTAGTAATAAAGTTTGACAAATCTGGTTATTTGAAGCTAAATTGTGATTAGTTAGAACTTAATAGTAAATAGTTAACTTTGAAAGCATGGTTTCTAGCAATTTTTTTTCTTTTGTGTTTATTTTTAAAAGAGAGAGACAGAGACAGAGAGAGACATAGTGTGAGTAGGGGAGAGTCAGAAAGAGAGGGAGACACAGAACCCAAAACAGGCTCCAGGTTCTGAACGGTCGTCACAGAGCCCGATGTGGGGCTTGAACTCATGAACTGCAAGATCATGACCTCAGCCAAAGTCAGATGCTTGACCAATTGAAACACCCAGGGACTCCTATTTTTTTAAATTAATTTATTTATTTTGAGTGAGAGAGAGAGAGCGAGCGAGCATGAGTGGGGAAAGGGCAGAAGGAGAGAGAAGGAGACAGAGAATCCCAAGCAGGCTTTACGCTATCAGCACAGAGCCCCTCATGGGCTCAAATTCACAAACAATGAGGTCATGATCTGAGCTGAAATCGAGACTCAGACTGAGCCATCCAAGCGTCCCTCTAGCAATTTCATGTGTGAAAATTTCTTTTCATGAGCTAAACTAAATTATGGATCTCACTGGAGTAAAAGTATGCTCTTACAATTTGTTGATAAGATGCCTAATGACAAAATGCTACCCTGAATCTTTATTAATCAAAACAGAATCTCATGCACTTAAAATAGAAGACTCCAATTGTGTATGCCATGCATTATTTATGATTTATTCAATCAACAATGATTAGTGTACATACGGAGTCCCAGACCTCTTGAAATAACCCCAAGGACTCAAGAGGCCTCAGCGCCCCATGCGGTGCTTGGTTGATTTGGTCTAATTATCACATCATAGAAATAAAAGCAGAAAAATCTTAGAAAGTCAGATAGAACCATCTAACTTCTGATAATTGAAAGGCTCTATAAACTTCAAAATCCAATCCATTAAACATTTTTTTAATCAATGCAATTTTGACATTTCATTGGGAAGAAAGTTGCTTCTTATAAAAACCCATATAAGAAAGCCTGATAATCCAGAGGTTTTTTTGGCTCCAGGCTAAATCACAATTATGGTGATCTTCTCGTTTGATTAGTCTCTGGGTTTACTTGCTTTCAGTGCCCAACACCATGCTCAATCTGGGCTACATATATTTCCATGCAATTTTAATTTTCTTTCATTATTATAAGCATAAAAATTTTAAATCCTTGACACTATTTATGGAAGTTTTCCCTCTTCATTAGCAAATCCTTTTTAATCCTATAAACTGGTGCTGATATTTATTTAATACATAAAATATTCATTCTCTAACTTAATTAATTGCAGCTGCCTAAAATGTGTTTCTAGATAGTGTTAAAGAGGTATTTGGGTTAAGAGATAGCAGAACTGAGAATAACTGAGTTCTAATTCAGTTGCTAGGTTACACATATTAATTAACCTGCCCCTCCCAATGCTACTTAATATTTAAATTCACTGCTGTATAACATATTCTGAATAAAATCTTTTTTAAAATCTTACCTTATTTGATGGTCTATAGTTGAAGCATACATGAAGTCAGACATACATGATTTATATTTTTTTAATGTATATTTTTGAGAAACGGAGAAAGAGAGACAGAGCGTGAGTAGGGGAGGGGCAGAGCAGAGACCGAGACACAGAATCCGAAGCAGGTTCCAGACAGAGCTGTCAGCGCAGAGCCTGATGTGGGACTCAAACCCACAAACTGTGAGATCATGACCTGAGCCGAAGTCAGACGCTTAACCAACTGAGCCAGGCAGGCGAGCCAGGCAGGCGCCGCAGGCAAACGTGATTTATAAAGCCAAAGGAATTATGTAAGCAAATGTTTTCTAATGGTTATCATTGGATTAATTTCACCAAAGTACTTAACTTCTATTGCTTCATATACTCTTTAAAAGGAATCTGATATTTGTAAACATTTCCTCAAATACAAGCACAAGCTTTGCTAATAGAATTTCTTGCAAAATGAAGATAGTAACTTGGATTATAAAGGTCAATGATATTGCAAGACTTGAGTTTTCCAAATCATCAAGATGCTGTCTTATTTGGTCACTGTCCCCGGAGACTTTTGCCCAGGTTAGGACCTGGGCATCCAAAGAAGTGCCAAATGTGCTTCTGTCCTGTTCCATATTTGGCTAAATAAGTTTGTAATGTAGTATCTATGTATATGTGTTTCCTTCCCAGAAATCTATAACCTATGAAAAGCCAAATTATCCCTACACTATTTGTTGCAAAATTCTTTTCCTATCACTGATTTGAAATCCCACATTTAACAAATGTTAAATGTAATAAGGTCCTTCACTGAACCCTCTACCAGTTCCACTGATACCTCAACCTATTAATTAGATAATGTATAATGGTTCTAAATGGTATAGCTTCATACAATAGTTAATTTCCAATAGAAAAGGGGTTTTGTCATTCTTTTTCATAAAATTTCAAGTTATTAATGTTTTGTTTTCCAAATGAAATTTAAAATTGTTATCAAGATTCTCCAATCTAATTGGAATTTAAGAAGACTTAATATCCTTACAGTTTTGAGTATTTTTCCCTCTGTGAGTAAAATATATCTTTATTCTGTAGAATTTTAAAATGTTCTTCATGTAGTTCCTGTGTATGGGTCATTTAGCATATTAAATATTAAAATAACATTTTAATAATAATTAAAATATTAATATTTTTCATGCTGTTTTTTCTGTTTTATATTTTAGTTACATATTAGTTATGTTATTATTGTTAGCAAAACTACTGGGTTTTTTTTTTATTAAATCTGTACCAAACAATTGTCACTTTTTTTTTATGTTAAATCTCTGGGATTTATGCATACAATTATACTGTCTACAAATAAAACTATTTTGGCCCTGATTTTCACTGTCTACTTGGTTTAACATTGCTTGGCCAATTGCATAGCGAGTACATTCAGAATAACTTTAAAATTACTGTGTGTCCATGACTTGTCCCTAACCTAAGTGAAAATATTTCTAGTATCACATGACTAAGCATGATCCCAGAATTTTGTTTAAAATAGTTTTAATTTTTTTAAGTAAGTATTCTAAATCCTAAAAGCCATTCAAATCCTATAGTACATTAAAATTATAATGCATCATGATAAATGACATTTTTTCCAGACATGTTTCCAAATTGGAAAACTTTAATAACTAACTTTATAAAACACTAATATCCAAGAGGAATAGACCTATTAATATGATAGGTGATGCTAGAAAATCACTGACAAAATTGCCCAGATATTTTTCATTTTAAAAATTTCAAATGTTTGTAACCATGTTGTGCTTACTTTGAAAAACGAAAAAATATGAAGGCTCTTCTTTAGTTTGTTGTATCATGAAGCCTTGTTTGAATTCACTTATGAAACCATCTGGGGGAGCGCCTGGGTGGCTCAGAAGGTTAAGCGTCCGGCTTCGGCTCAGGTCATGATCTCACGTTCGTGGGTTCGAGCCCCGCGTCGGGCTCTGTGCTGACAGCTAGCTCAGAGCCTGGAGCCTGCTTCCAGTTCTGTGTCTCCCTCTCTCTCTGATCCTCCCCTGCTCACACTGTCTCTCTTTGTCTCTCAAAAGTAATAAATAAAAGACATTTTAAAAAAAGGGAAAAGAAACATCTGGGGCCAGGGCGCCTAGGTGACTCAGGTGGTTGAACATCCTACTCTTGACTTCAGTTCAGGTCATGATCTCACGGTTTGTGAGTTCAAGTCCCTCACTGTGTTCTGTGCTGACAGCATAGAGCCTGCTTGAATTTCTCACTTTCTTCCTCTCTCTCTCTGTCCCTCCTCTACTCTCTCTCTGTCTCTTTGTCTCTCTCTCTCAAAATAAATAAATATTTAAGAATATTTTTAGAAAGAAAAGAAAAGAAACCGCCTGGACCTAGGGAGGAATGGGATTCACAATATAAACAATCAATAGGGCAAGCAAGAGGGTAAATCATAATGGACACGGTCTTGTCTCTTTAATTCTGGGGACTCGTCTACTGGGTAGGAGCTTTCCTGAGAAGGCGGAGGGGAGAGAATGACTCTCTGTTAACTTCCTCAATTTTTTCCCCTTTGGCCTATTGATTTGTGTCTGGATTCTATATCATTATTAAGGGTAATGTTGGCAATGAATATTTGCTAGAGTTCCATTCATTTCATATTTTCAAGTTTGCCTGCATGTAAAGTATTGCATGAAAATTATTTGGAAAATTAATTTAAACTTACATGTGGCTCTTTGTCCAATTGTTATAATTTTGGTTTGTTGAAATTTACCTTTTTATGATTATGATATTTATTATGCCTTATACCTGAGGTTTCGGCAAAATATTATTTCTTGATATTATTTGTTGTTTTGCCTTTTTTTCTATTAATTTTATTCTGTTGTTGTTATCATCATCATTACTTTGTTCTGGTAACTTAGGTTTAGTTTTGTTCTTATTTCATGGATTGAATTCTTAGATTACTTATCTTCATTTGTTCTTTCCTTTTTTCCTATTTTCTGTTATTATATATTTAAATATTTTTTTAATTTTAGTTAATTCAGAAAAATCTACAAAATACACCTGAGATAAATGACTAAAACCCTCAGCAATTATAGATAGTTACCTTTACTATTTTGAGGTATACTACCCAGATAAGTTTTTATACTCATATAAGCTTATAAGTAGATGATATTATATCATAATACTTTTTTACTACAAGAAAAATTTCTAAACATGAAATGATAAATAGTTTATGTTCAGATGTGCACACACACCATAAAAATCATAATCACTATCATTATTTTTAATGACTCTAGATAATTTTATTTAACCTACACACCTTATGTGAAACTAAGAATTACTTTCAAATTTTTACCTTCATTAAAAAAATACACAGATCTTTATAACCAAATTACTTTCTTTTTCCCATTACCTTTTCCCCATTAAGTAAACAATCTTAATCTAGTTATACATTGAAATCCATATTTGAATATATTTCTTTGTGTGTAATTGCTTTAGACATCTCTCAGTTAATAACACATCATGGAAATTCTTATGGTTCATCAGCTATATTAAAGCACATTTTATTAAATAGCTACATAATATACCTTGGCTGATTGTATTATAATTTATTCAACCATATTCCTAATTATGGGTATTAGAATTATTTCCAGTTTTCGGCCACTTCAAATATATTTTTATGTAGCCTGCTATAATGCTGCTTTTCTCCCATAGAACAGATTCTCAAAAGTGGATTGTTGGCTCAAATTTTGTATTTATGTTACATTTTAATAGCAATTGCTAGTTGCTTTCCAAAATTATTATAGCAATTGGCATTTCCTTCATCAATGTAAGAAAAACCCTAATATTCCTGACCTCACCAGCACCAATGCTGGCAGCTTTGAAATATTTTTACTGCTTAGTGAAGCTTACCCATGTGTGGACATCCAATCAAGAAACAGAACATTAAAAGCATTTCAGAAGCCTCCCTTTTGCCTGCTTCCAAAGAACTATCTCACCACCAACGTAGCCATTATCTTGACTTCTGACAATACAGGTTCATTTTGACTACTTACTAGCTTTATATAAAAATACTTATATGGTATATAATCCATTGTGTTTGGCCTTTTATGCTTTTGTGGTGGTTTTGAAATATTCCAGTTGCTGCATGTAACAAGAGTTTATTCCTTCTAACACAAGGAAACTTTTGGAAGTGATGGATGTGTTTATTACTTTGATTGTAGTGATGGTAGCACAGGTATGTGCATATGTTAAAACCCATCAAATTGTATTCATTAAATATAAGCAGGTTTGTGTATCAATAATAACAACTCAATAAAGCTGAAAATTACTCGCTAGTACTTAATTCCATGAATATACAGCTATTTATCTAATCCACTGTCAACGTACATTTAGGTTACATTTCAGCTTTCAACTATTACAAATGATGCATACGAACACATGAACATTCTTGTCATGTTTGTTGGTGAACATACACATGCATTCTTTTGGGTATGTAAGTAGAAATGAAATTGCTTGGTAATAGGGTAGGACTATTTAGCTATGGTAGCCAAACAGGTTTTCTTGAGTAATTTGACCAACCTACATTCCCATGCATGCTGCATAAGATTTCTAGTGGCTCTAGGGGCGCCTGGGTGGCTCAGTTGGTTAAGTGTCCGACTTCAGCTCCAGTCATCATCTCATGGTTCATGGGTTTGAGCCCCGCATTGGGCTCTATGCTGACAGCTCAGAGCCTGTAGCCTGCTTCAGATTCTGTGTCTCCCTCTCTCTCTGCCCCTCCTCAACTCATGCTCTGTTTCTCTCTGTCTCAATAATAAATAAACATAAAATAAATAAATAAATAAAATAAAAGGATTTCTAGTTTCTCTAAATCCTCCAGTTAATATTGGTATTTTGTCCTCTTCATTTTCATTATTTTGTATGTGCTTGTACCACACTGTTTGAATTTTATTTCCTTAATCTTTCATGGTGGGGAGTCAACAGATGTGCTCTAAAATTGATAAAGCAAGAGATAGTGATTTAAAAACACTAGAAGATTTAAAAACAGAATATAAATCTTAGAAAGATATCAAAATTATAGCACATGCATTACCACCACTGTCACAATCACTATAACCTCAACCAACAAATTAAGGAAAGCATGGACCATATATTTATAGTAAAAAAAAAAAAAGCAAAGTGTACATTCAATGCAGAAAATGTGTAACAAACAGACTTAATGAGTTAGCATATCTGCAAATCAATTGATACAAAAGGGATAAGCTCAGTTGAAAAATAGAGACTTATATAGAATTAAGTTCAAAGCCCAATCATATTCTGTACAAAATAAACATGTTTCAAAAAGCAAAATAGAGATACTAACGGTAAAAAAAGATGGACAAATGTGTAACAAGAAAATGCAAATTAAATTTAAATAAATTTTGTATTATGATGATCAAATAAAGCAAATTCAAGTTAAAAATATTCAACTCTCATAATGGCTTTTCTTTTTTTTTGCACAAATATCAAAATTAATTAAAAAAATATAAAATATTCAAGAGATCTAGATAAAAATTAGTCATAAAATATTTACAGGAAAGTTTTAATTTAATTCTCTCAATTAATGCAATATAAAGTTGGTAAAATAATAAGTAGAAGACGAAAATTATATACTTAATAATATTGATTTCTTATCAGAAATGAACCTTTTACTTTGTCACAAGTTTTATATGTGTCTATTAAGATGATTTTTTAAATTTAACATAGTAAATAACATTTATTGATTATCTAAAGTGAACTCAAACAAACCCCACTAGATCATGATGTATTTTGATTCTATTGCTAACGTTTTGTTTAGAATGATTACATCTACCCTCATGAGAGATATTAATCCGTAGTTTTCTTTTAAAGGACTTATTCTTACTCCCACCTTTCATCTTTCCCCACTATCACATTATGACTTAAGTTTAATTATTATTAAATCTGCATATTACTTTTTAATATGACACAAAAACACCGCTCACATACCAATTATACCGAAGACAATTGCTTAAAAGGCATACTCCTAAGCCCAGACCAAAAACCTGAATCAGAATTTGTGGAAATAAGGGCTGAGAACTTAAAAACATTTTAAAAAGCATCAGAGGGGTTGCCTCGGTGTCTCAGTTAGTTGACCATCAGACTCTTGATTGTAGCTTAGGGCTCAGTCTCACAATCCTGATTGAGCCCATGTTGGATTCCACACTGGGCGTGGAGCCTGTTTAATATTCTCCCTCTCCCTCTATCCCTCCCTGGCTTGCTCTCTCTTCTGTCTCTCTCTTTCACTCTCTTTCTCAAGATAAATAAATAAATATCAGAGACTTATACACACTAGTATTTGGTCATACTTTTTATATTTTTATTTATATATTTAATTATTATATTTGAGCTTTTATAGATTGATCTGGTAGCTATTAAAAACATCAGTTTACTTATTATTATAATAAAATTAATCAGCACACTTCTAGGTTTTCCTACCTTGTATTCACATTCTCTTCCAGTTACTGTATCATAGCATTATTTCTATACTAACCATATTCCCTGTACTGTAGGTTTTATATCCTTGACATTCATTTTATAACCAGAAGCCTGTACCTTTCACTCCCCTTCAGCCATTTTGCCCTTTCCCTTTCCCACATTCCCTCTGTCAACCATCAGTTTACTCCCTGTATTTATGGGTTTGCTCCTGCTTTTGGTTTGTTCATTTGTTTCATTTTGTAAATTCCATATATAAGTAAAGTCATATGGTATTTGTCTTTCTCTGACTTATTTCAGTTAACACAATACCCTCCAGGTCCATCCATATTGTCACAAGTGGCAAAAATCTATTTTTTATGGCCGAATAGTATTCGTGTGTGTGTGTGTGTGTGTGTGTGTGTGTCCATCAACAAACACTAGGAAGCAATAAGATTTTAATAGATAAACCTGTACTCTTTCCTGCACATCATCCACTCTCCATTGTAGACATTAGCAGTGGTTTCAGACAATTACATACTTCCTGGTTTTTTCAACGCCAGTGGATGCTTTTCTTAACCTTCACTTCTGCAGTTCTTCCAGTAGGTTTGCAAATTTTACTTTCTTGTATTAAATGACTTTTTCCTAGAAATACCTAGCATGGCTTCTCTTTAGCCATCAGAATCATGACTAGTACATTTCACTGGCCCTTTCATTCTTCCCTTGTGCAAGATTCTAGATAATTTTGAGTGAACACTAAATGGAGTATATATAGAGAGCCCTTTCCAATTATGCCAGTGTCTATACTTAAAGGCTTCAAAAAAACTTAGTCCTGAACAAATATGCATCTTCATTCAACTCCTGTATGGATAAACCCTACTTTCCTACAAGCTGTATAATAAACTTGGGAAACGTTTATGGTTTACAATCTTAAAGATTTATGTTCAAATCTTGGCTTTAATATTTCCTTGACTTATTGACTTAGGGATATTTATTGGTCACTAATTTGGTGCCAGAAGCTGCAAGTACCTGTGATACCACAATGATTCACCCAGTCCCTGTCCAGTGCCCTCTAATGCTTAAAATCCAGCAGAAACATTAGAGAAAGAGAATTTGCAAGGGATAAAACATAGAGGTAGAGTCAGGTACTAAACAGCCTTCCAAGTCATAAAAAGATTTTGACTGTCTCATAACAATAATGAGGGGACGTTGGAAAGTTTTCATCAGCAGAGTTATTTGATAAAATTTGAGGTTCTGAAAAATCACTCTGGCTAGAGAGTAAAAATTGGATTTGAGAGGAAGATGACTGAATATAGAGACCAATTAGGAAGCCGCAACATTAACCAGATGAGAGACAATAAAGGTCTGGGAAGGTCTATGATGGGGAGCATAGGAATGAAGAAAAATGAATTGATTCAAGGAAAATCTAGAAATTAGAACAAAATTCAGGAATTGATTGGACATGTGTAATAAAAAGACACAAGAGTCAAGGGTGACCCCAAAGTAAAGGCTTTGGGGAACTAGATGAAAAGCAGTGTCATCATTAGGATAGAAATACAGGGAACAAAAAGTGGAGGTGAAGTGGGGTATGGATCAAAATGGCAGGTTAGGTTTTAGACATGTTGGATTTAATCTGCTGATGAGACACCCATGTACACATGTCAAGTCAGCTGATAGAGACACAGGTTTGAAGTTTACAAGAAAGGTCTGGTCTTAAAGATTCAAGCACTGTCAAAATATGGACTATAACTGCAGCCATAGAAGTGAATCCACTGACTCACTTTCATGTACAGAAAAGACAGCAAGCTAAACTGCCTAGAAGCCACCATTATTTCCCTTCTTTTGGTTGTGTCAGAGGCTTACTATTTCATTTTGGACAGAAACTTCGATACAAAATATGACACAATTTCTCTAATTTCCCAATGTATTTTATTGCAACAGATAAAATCACTACATGAAAAGATATTTTATTAATGAGCTAACAGAATTAGATCACATATATTAATTGGATCATTAACTGATTCTAACAATTTACTACTACAACTGGTAATACAGTAGCATACACATTCCTTACAGGGTAAGATTCTCCAAGAGGGAAAAAAACCCAACTATTTTAACTACAATCATCTATTAGCATCTTAAGCAAAATAATTGCTATTTAAAGGACAAAAAAAAGTTCTTTTTCTTGGACAGTCATGTAAAGTCCAACAAAAATTGAAGTCATCATTACAAGATATATTACATATACACACATATATATATATCTTTTTGTTGGTTTCTTAGTCTTCCACTGTTTTCATTCTTTTTCAGTATTCCAAAGGTACAGTCCACTTCAAGAGCTTTACTTCTACCTCAGAAATAATTCAACAGGAGTCACAGTATGAATTTTAAATATACCCACAAAATTAAATTTTCTAGTTCATAAAGCTCATGTTTGTAACTAAATGTAATATTCATGCTAAAGTTTTTTTTTTAATTTAAGAAATCTATTCCCAAACCCAGTCATACTGACAAAAATATGATTGCAATGAAACTTCTTCAACAGCTTCCGAAGAAATACAACTATTTTAACATCCTATGTGTTTTCATAAACATACTAGGGTTTTAAGCATCTTTAACTGGGTACCACTGAAGTAAAAACAGTATTCACAAAATAAATCTATGTGGAGTACTACAGCATCTACAGCACTAGTTCTAAGTATTATTTTATTGTGTATATATGCATAAGTTATCCGAAAATACAGAGCTAGTTATTTTGAGAAGAAGATAATTTATGTTGAAATTGGTCCAAATAGAACATCTGCAAAGTGAAATGAATGCAGTGTTTTTAATATTTCTTACTAAATGGGTTCCATTTTGATGAAACTATATTGTTTTATTAGTCATGAACAGGAAGATGAATCTCAAAAAATAACACTACAGTGATCTGTAAACACAATAGAGCTATGTATCTGTGCTAAAACTGTTTACCAATAACCACAGAATGTGGCAAAATGCTACAAAAATTATTTCCTAATCTGAATCAATTTAGTGAAAACAAATTAAGCTCCAACATAGGAATAATACATGTTCAAAAAGTTGTAACAATTAGCAATGGTTAAAAGTATTGAGTTGTATGCCTCTTTGTTACATAAATAGTATCTTTATAAAGCAGCAACAACTTGACATGAGAAGCTAAATGATGGATTACATTTCTAAAACTCTGAGAATTTCAGCCTTCCATTCAGAGTTGGAGAAACTTTTCACTAAATGTGTATCTGGTTTTAAGAATACCTCGTTAACTCAGTGTTAAAGTTTTTCCTCATCACTCACCAAAATACTAATTATATAGCAAATTTTGGATTATCTCTTGGAAGTCATGCAAATAGTTGGTAACGTTCCCTGAAGGATTAGTCCATAGGAGGAATATTTTTTAAAAATACAGAAGAGGCTGCAGCTCCTTAGGGAAACTGGTGTTGGGTAGTCTTTTCATCAGATGAGGGGGCAGTGAACTGCACATCATGCTCAGTCTATGCCCTAATAAGATTTGAAAGGCAATTTATTTAGCCACCACTTTCTAGCAATGCTGATGTCATGTCAATTCCTTGTTCAGGTTTCCTTCGTTCTGAGAAAGAGTCAAAAGCATTCCTCTCTGCTTTTACTCATAATATGACCTACCCTCCCAGCAGCTGTAAGCAAACTGTTCATTGCCTGATCTTTGAATAGGAGTATTTTCCCCTAGGCTCTGCCAACCGGGTTTCTTTCCACCGATTACCCTGCAGATGCTTCCACTCAGATCCTCGTTTTCTTCCTTAACATGGGAAATCAGGATGCACCCGGAACCCTCCTCAACCGGAATTTTAGCTCTGGTCAAAATCCATCTACATGTTTTCACGCCAGAGCTTACTTAGACATTGGTAGCCTCTGTGAAAGAGTCATTGGGGCCATTGTTCTTTTTGACTTCCAGGTTCTTTTTAGTCTTGAATGTCACGGACACCTCAGAGTGAATGGCATCCAACCTCTGCTCACAGCGGAAGGCTGCTAGGAAAGCCTTTCTATAGTTGCTGTTCATCCAGCCATAGAGAAAGGGGTTGGCAAAGGTGGAGCACATGGCGATAATGTGGAACACGGTGAAGATGAGTTTGTACTCCTTCAGGTCCAGGACTTGGTTGTCAATGTCAACAGCAAGCTGGAAGGCATGGAGAGGTAACCAGCTGACGGCAAACACCACTACCACACACACCAGCATTTGGGTCGTTTTTTGCCTTCGCTGATGGTAGTGATCGTTAGCAGCTCCAGGGCTGACATGGTTCTTAAGTTTACTCCAGATACGAGTGTAAGAAAAAGATATGATGCCCAGAGGCAAAACATACAGGATTAACAAGGAGGAAAGACTGTAGGCAGTGCCATAGATGTTCTTCTCCTCTCCAGGCCACTTCTCAGTGCAGACCACAATCTCAAAGTCGGGAATAATCTCAATCAGTGAATACTCACGGAAGACGGCCAGGGGGCTTGCAAGCAGGGCACTGATGCCCCAGGCCAGGCCAATAATCAGGAAGCTGATTCTCTTGGAGATCTTGCTTTCCAGGTGGTAGACAATGCAACGATGCCTGTCCAGGGCAATTACTGTCAAGGTGATTGTGGACACTTGTACTGCCAGGCCCTGGGCATAGGGTACCAGGTGGCACAGGACAGGCCCCATTTTCCACTCCCCCATCAAGGTGTAGGTAAGAGTGAATGGCAAGCACAAGGTGTTCACCAGAAGATCCGCCACAGCCAGATTGGCAATGAAAAAGTTGGTTACGGTGCGCATGCTCTTGAACTTGATCACCACGTGAATCACCAAAGAGTTTCCAATTACCCCAAGCAAGATGATGGAGCAGTAGGCCAAGATGAGGATGATCTGGACCTCAATCAGCATGGTGCTGTCTATAAGCTCCGGCTCGGGGTCAGGGGCCAGCTCCCCTCTAGGAGTGGCTTGCCGTGGATGATACTTCTCCACCTTCATTTCTTCCACTGTCTGGTTCTCATCAGCCTCTGCACCTACTGGGCCCATTTTTAGCACGTAGCACAAGAAGCTACAATTTAAAAAAAAAATGGAGAAGAAATATGGAATAAGGAAAACAAGGGTGACACAAAGGAATATCACAAGTAGATTGGGCTCAAAATACCTGTCCCCTGATCCCTCAAACTGCACATAGTGTAACATTTTAATAAAGCAGGACCATTAATAGTCTATCCACAAATATGGATGAATTAAAGCAGGTCCCTTAAATGTGTATTACAGTGGTAAAATGTAATACCTACAGTGCAGACATAAATCCAATGTGAATGTTACCAAATTGAGTCAATCTATTTTAAGTGGGAGAAATGTTAGCAACGTTATCAATTAATGTTATAACTTTTATTAACTCTTCAAATTAATTTTAAGATAGACAGAGAAAATTACCTTCAACATCTTAAATGCTTCAAATTTATAAATATAGCACAACTAATTGCACAGAAAAGAGAAAAATAATAAAAACCCTTTGCATGGTGCTGGGACTTTGGGAGTATAACATGTTAAATACAAACTGAGCAGATTCCATTTTATAGCCATTTTTTCTAGAGTTGGGGTTAGTGTTAAAAATAAGTAGCTTGTGTAAAATGGTTGCTTTTCTTTTTTCCTTTTTTTTCTGAAATAAACTTCCTGCTGACACACAGGAGAAACCCACAAAGGATCTACATGAAAAATATGTCCAACTCTGAAGCGTATCTCTGTCTAACCTCGAAATATAAAAGTTTGGACACTTTTCTTCCTCAATCACATGCTCCCAAGACTTTTCTTTCTGGGTGCCCTACGTCAGTCAATGCTATTTCCATTGATTACACCAGAGAGAAGGTCAGCTCCTTTAGCCTCCACATTTAAAAGAACCCTCAGACTGATTTTTTAAAAGTTTATTTATTTATTTTGAGAGAGAAAGGGAGTGTAAGCGGAGGAGGGGCAGAGAGAGAGAGGAGAATCCCAAGCAAATTCATGAAATCATGTATGCATGTTATCAGCGATCACACAAAAGTGGATCTATTCAAGAATGTAAAGGAGGGAAAACTAAATGCAAAGTACCTAGGGACCAGGGCCATTCACTGGAAATAGAATCACTATGGATGAGTCCTGTGGGACCAGGATCCAAAGAGGGGCTACTGAGGCGCTGCCCAGAAGAGAGAGGGAGGGAGAAGAACACAGGGGCTTCTCCGTTCCTGTGCCCTCTAACTACCTGCCAATTCCTCCCATGACCAAACTCAGCCAAGCTTCCCAATGACTTGGGAGCCTGAAAATATAGTCTGCAGGAGTCAGCCCTCTGGAGGAAGGGGAAGGAATGGAGCTGAGGGCCAACTAGGCGTTGCTGTGGGCTGAATATGACTCACCAAGGTAGGACGATGCTATTATGATTAATAAAAATCAAATTTATTTTTAAAAAGGTTCAGAATTAATGACAGCAGCCTTTTGTCATTGTGAATACATTCAAAACATACTAAGATGTTGGGCTCTGGATGTTTTTACAAACTTGAAAAGAGAATTTCATATTAGAAACCAATATGTTATATTGTTTTAAGCAATCTGGAGACATGGGGAAAATGATATGATCACATGTGAATTTCAGGAAGACCATTTTAATGCCAGAGTAGGCTCTTTCTAGTAAAAGGCAAGAGCCTAAGAGTGAGGGCACGACCTCATCCCCACCCCACCCCACCCCTCCACACACAAATCCTGGTTCTTGACATAAGTTTTTAAATGTTTGCTGAACGCATGGTAGAATAAGTGTAAACATGACAAGGGTGGAAGCATGCCGGGCATTTTGCACAGGCTCAATTTATTATTGTTACCTGAGTGAATGAATGAATGAATGAAGCAGGAGAAGAGGAAGTGATATAAGTCACAGGACTATCAGAGTAATTGTAGTAAGAAATCAAGGACAAAGCCAATGTGGTAGGAATGATGAGGACCACTGAGAAAGGTGTGTAAAATCAGTCTAAGGGGTACCTGGATGGCTCAGTGGGTTAAGCATCAGACTCCTGGTTTCAGCTCAGGTCATGTCGTCACAGTTCATGAGTTCGAGCCCCACACCGGGCTCTGTGCCATCCATAGTGATTCTATTTCCAGTGGATGGCCCCAGTCCCTAGGCTTTGGTCATACCACCTACTCCCTGTGTCTCTCTGGCTGGAGGTACAAACCACTCTGTGCTCTTGCTAATCCTTCAGTGGCCTCAACATCCTGTTTGGCTTTCATTACTTGTATAATAAATTCTCTGCATTTAATTTTTCCTCCCTTACATTCTTGAATAGGTTCTGTTTTGCATGATCTGCTGATACCATGCATACATGATTTCATTAACTTGCTCTCCCGCTAATGGTTCTGTACTCTTAGGTTGATAACACCAGCCGACAGACGATAATCTCAACTCTATTATATGGCATTCAAAGCTCTTTGAGAACTCATTCCTGCCTACCATCTGACTTCATCTGTCCCCACACACCGCTACGTACGTATCTTGCGTTTCTGTCATACTAAACTACTCCCAATTCCTTCCTGCAAGAACATCAGCTTTTCTCATGCCTCTCTGCTTTCCCGTTCTAACCTGGGAATCCTGTCAGTTTCCCAACAATCTGTGCACACTTGTCATACTACAAGAAGCACAAGCCACAATGCAAGCAATTCCCCACCACAGCAATTTCTGTAAGGACAGAACTGGATCTTTTCCATCCAGTGTGTAATCCTTAGCACACTAACACGTTAACAGTACCCAATAATTTGGCAAAACAAATATGAAGCTACAGAAAAGCATAATTCCTTGCTCTGATATGACATCCTTGTGTTTATTTTCTTGTTCTTAGTCAAGTAACCACCCCTGCAAAAAAGTTGTTCCAAGATCCCTCTTAAATCAACCCCTTATTAGAGCATTAAAAAGTGCCAGTCAGTATAGACCCTAAGGAAACTTTCTATCTGAGGGGCCTACCACACACACACACACACACACACACACACACACACACACACACACCCCTTTCAAGGAGCTTTCTGCAGAGAGAGAATTCCATACACTCATATGTTGTTTTACTGATGTATTCTAGTTCTGTCTGCATAAATTTCAAATAACATGTTCCAAGGAGCCTCAATCCTCTTTTGTATTTGCCTCCATCCTTTAGAAACTGGGGGGGAGTGCAACTAATTATCTAAATATTGGAGGGTATATTTGATAGGCTACATTGTTTCTCTTAAACTAAAAGAGACTTTACAGAGCACTATTAGTCAATGCTGACAAGTCATTAACAAGATGAACAAGACTCCATGAGGTCTGAGTTTGAGGTTTGCCACAAAGCTAAATTGAGAGTAAGCCCGAGATAGAAGGCTATGAGTTCATTTATTAACTTGTTTTGCTTTTTCTTTTCAGTTCCATTTTCTTTATTTCAAAGCCCCTTTATTTAAAACTTCTCTGCAGGAATGGTTATTGATCCACAGGCAATTAGTGTATGGATACTAATCGCTGTTCTCCAGCACACTGCTGGCCTTCAGCCAGGTCAGAGCACTGCCCAGAGAATGCATGATATCATGCCCGGACTTCCAGAAAAGTGGAAGAGGAAAAGAGAGTACACAGAGGGAGCTGACTGATTAAAAACTCAAAAGCACAAAAATTAAAAGATAAGTAGGTGAGGGGAAAACCCTCTTTAAACCAAGGCAATATGAAGCATTCACATCTGTCAAATCATTTAAGAACTATAAATGGTAGAGTTTTCTTGAACAATTGAATCTTTAGAGATTCTGCTACAGAAATATTTTTCTATTTGCAGAATAGGAAAATGACTGCAGGTTTCTTTTCTTTTCTTTTTTTTTTTTCAGAGATAAAGAACTTCAAATCACCTGAGAGGCAAACCAGGTTATGCTTTCACCGTATATTTAAATTTGTGGGGCTTTTATGCAACAGAATCCTTATTGACACAGATTGGCCTTAGTAAAACTTAACATCTGATCAATCACAACACCTTCCAGGCGTTTGTCCCAAGGGAAATATCCCAGAAATCATGCCACAGACCCTATACTGGTTAGTCCTGGGGGAGGAGCGTGGACTCCAAGAATGCTACATATAAGACATGACTGTTTGGTTCACAAGCAGAAAGTTGATAATATTCACTGAAGAGTCTGGTAATATATCACTTTCCCTATGTTTGAACTTCTGGCCTTTCCTTGCAAATAGCATGATCTATTTCATGTCATTGCGTGTAAATGACATGCCTCTATTGCAAAACATCTGAAAGCTTTTACTTTTGCCTCCTCCCTGTGCACCATATGCTCCTACCCAGTGGGTGAGTCCTTGTGGTGCAAAACCAGTGAGTGCTTAAATAAATGTATTCATTCTTGAACAGCTTTGGAGAATTCAGTATGACCTGCTGCTTTAGACAGGTGTTTGATTTTTTTTTAATAAAGAGTCAGAAACAGTAACAACTCGCTGCTCTGGAAAGATGGTAACCTCTCCCTAAAAAAAGGTCATGGAAATAGTGAAGAATCTTCAGCAGAAAAGGAAACTTCTAGCGAAAGTAGAAAATGGGGATGTTATCACCCCAATCCCCACCTTCAGTCTAAATGAGAGAAAGTCCCCACACTCATGAGGACCTCCCCCATTCCCTCTTCTTGAGACCACGGCTCTTCTTTGGGGGTATTCTCCTTCTCGGACTGTGAATCAGAGGTAGGACTTACACTTACTTGCCCGGCCTTGGCGTTTCTGCTGAGACGTGGAAGCAGGACGCGTACAGCCCCGTCCGTGCGACGGTGATCTAGCCGTCAGATCTGAAGAGGGCACCGGAGGCTGGAGAGTCCCCAGACACAAGCCCAGCTCCGTCCGTTCCGACGGCGCAGGACCGCCAGTGGCTCGCGGAAGAGCGGCGGCAGCGCGGCGCCCGCCCGGCAGCGGCGCCAC
>NC_043700.1:68145488-68153134 GCF_006229205.1 Suricata suricatta
GGGGGGAAGGCGAGGGTCCTGCTGCGCAGAAAGCTGGATGGGAAGTTTCCGTGGCGAGGGAGGGGGACAGCGCCCACCGTGTCGCCGCCGTCCGCGTTCGGAAGCCCGCGCTGCGGGACCCTACTCGGCGCGGCGCCCCCTCGCGGATCCCAACTATCTCCTGCAACTGCTGCTTTCACCCCACTCTCCTGGCGACCCCCAACTGGGATACTCTGGGCTTTTGCACCACTCTAATTTCCTTTCCCTTCCACGAACCCCTTCTTTTGCTCTCCGCTCCTAGTTCCGCGGAGATGGCCATGCGAAAAGCTCCTGCATTGGGGGTTCACCAAATCGGCCAGGGGAAGTGGAGGGCGAAGGAGAAGGCGGAGAGGGGGGACCCAGCTTGGGGCGAGGGTGCTGAGGTCCCGGAGCTGCGAGCAAGAGGAGACCTCTAGTTGGAGGGAGGCAGACGTGGAGGCAGAGTCCCGTGCCTTGGTAGGGCTGAGAAAATCCCACAACTTCCAACCAGGGGTTGCTTCTTGTTTTGCTTGTTTGCTTGTTTGTTTTTGTTTGTTTGCTCTAGGAGCAGAAGTGGGGACCTGAACCCTCGCAGAACCACAGAAGAGCTTAGCACAACTGGCCAAGGACAAACCCAGGGCGCCACGCCAGGGGCTGGACCGGTCGCTGCGCTCCCACCGGAAGGTAAAAGGAGCTCAGACGCCTGTTGCCCACCATTGACAATTCCCTTAACGGGTGTCTGCTGACAGTTTGCAAATTGGGTATTTCGAGTTCTGATTCAAAAGCTCGCAGGCAGCGTATGTAATGTGAGCTCTAGCTCCCTGTAAAAGGTGGAATAGGAAGAGAAAACAATGGGTGAAAAATGAAACACAGGTCTCTTTCTCCAGTTAGTTGACTTCCTTCCCTCTTTGATCATGACCCAAGCCACCAGTGCCAGGATGAGTGAATGCCTCTAATCTGTCTTTTTGTGGCGAAGCCCTCTGCTAATGCTTGAGTCGTCAATCAGAGCAAAACAGGGTTGTGACATCAGTCCATGACGCTGAGGGGTCTGTTTCCTTGGAATTCTTCCCAGAAACTCTAGTTAGAGCAATTCCTTACAGAAATTTGCAGCCAGTCTCTTTCCCTTGTTCAATTTCCTGACAAGTTAGGAAAACAAAAGCCTGAAATTAGAAACCGAAGTCTTTCCTCACTATCCTGTGTTGAGGTTTTGCACATATTACTTTCCCTCTATGCATCAGTCTCTATTTCTGAAGTGAGGATGGCCCTTCTAGGTTCACTTGGAATTTCTCTTAATTAGAAAAACAGAAAAAAAAACCCAGCTTAAACACCTCAAAATAATACTCTTTCCAAAAATATTAGTTATGGCTTCCCCTAAAGAAGATAGGATTTTCAGTCTTATCTGGGCTTGCCCACACCTTCGCAACATGGCATGTATAAGCATCTTTATATAGCCTAATCTGAAATTGATTATCTGGTTAATGTAGAATTATGCCTCCAGGAGCATAGAAATTATTTATAAAACAAAGCTGCTTGGGCTTTTCAATTACCACGAAAGAAAAGTAAACAGAACTGGAAATATACAAGATGTTCCACATAATTCTTACTTAAATATTTCTGTAGCTATTTCTTACCTTGGGGAAATACTCCTTGTCACACCTGTGTTTTATGCAACAGGTCCCCTGCTTCCTAATATATTTGCACCTGTGAAGAGTGAACTCTGTACCCAGAAGATGTAATTTTAGAAGAGTAGGAGTGGCTTGGAACAACCACCTCAAAACACACAGAAAAAGAAGAGCAATCAGATTAATTGCTTCGGAGGGTTCGACTGACGTCATTAACATTTATTCTACAGACATTTTTGCCTCCCTTATACCTGCCTTTCAAAAGCAGCCTAACAGTCTTATACAGATATTTATCTTATTCTCATACAGACACGTGGGTCTCAGAAAACACACATAGTTCCACAGACATCCCCTCAGCAACTCTGAGAAGACTAAATGACCTCTCTGACTCTCTCCCAATAAAGGACAGAATTGGATGAAAAATGGATTTATTGAAATTAAAGTTGGTTTATTATGTGTCATATTATCAAGGATAGTTTTGGTAATTAACTCATGACATTTTTGTGCATAAGGTCCAACTGATACTTTTTGATGTGCATATACTATGTGCTACCATAACAATGACCCACTCTGATGAACACCAATAAAACCTATCAAGACACTGGTAGAAGTTTGTGGAAATAGTGATGAAATATGGGTTAATCCAAAAGGAGACAGGACAGAATTGTTGCTGCCTGATTTCTCTTGTGTCAAATCACTGAGTTTCTGAGGCAAGTTCCAGAGCTACAAAGAATACGTGTTGGTTGTTCCTCAAATAGGGAGCAAACTCAAACTCAGATGCCTACGTGGCCTGGGCCAGTGACCTAAATGCATACCCAGCGAAGCTGTGGGAGACAGAGGCGAGGGGTGGGTGCTACCACACACTTGAAAGCATAAAGTACAAGCCTTTTCTGAAAGAGGGGGCTGCTGATTCCACGGAGCTACCCTGCAAAAGTCTAAATTAGGTATTGTCAGATCTGACATTTCAAGAGAACAAAAATACATATTCTTAAAAATATTTCCAATTTTAAAGGAAGGAAATTAATTCTTAAAAAATCAAACCACATGGGGTGCCTGGGTGGCTCAGTAGGTTGAATGTCCAACTCTTGATTTTGGCTCAGGTCAGGATCCCAGGATTGTGGGATCAAGCCCCACGTCCGGTCTACGCTGAGCATGTAGCCTGTTTAAGATGCTCTCTCCCTCTGTTCCCCTTCTCCTCATGTTCTTTCTCTGTAAGATTAAAAACATTTAAAAACCTTTTTATTTTTTTTAACTTTTTTTTAATGTTTTTAATTTATTTTTGAGAGACAGAGAGAGTGTGAGCAGGAGAGGGTCACAGAGAGAGGGAGACACAGAATCTGAAGCAGGCTCCAGGCTGTGAGCTTTCAGCACAGAGCCTGACGTGGGGCTGGAACCCACAAACTGTGAGATCACGACCTGAGCTGAAGTTGGATGCTTAACCAACTGAGCCACCCAGGCGCCCTGTTAAAAACCTTTTTAAAAATAAAAGCCAAACCCCCAGCTGGGCCAGATCTGTGCGAGCCCAAGTAAAAAGACATGGATAGATAGATTAGCACCTGCAGCCTTGCCTGTGGGCCTCCAGGATTGTAGCCTCTGATATTAGTATGTGAGGTTTGATAAGCCTCCTAAAGTACCTAAAACATGACTCTACTATCATTTCCCCTACCCCACAGGCCATTCCTCAGTGCACATAAATACAAAAGGAATACAACCAAACATTAATTGCCAAGTAAGTCATTTTCCTTTCCACTTCTGGTTGAGTAGATATTCTCAATGAGACTCTACAGTAAAGAACCTGGTCAATAACTGAACAATCAGTATTTTATATAGTTACAATAAAGAAATTTCAGACAAATTCTTTGTCAAAAAAGACAAAGTTAGATAACATCAATAGAGAAGACCACTTATGATGCACTTACTTTAGATAATGTGCATGGCGGTATGGATTTCTTTCCATCTAAATTTATTTTGAAAGCAAAGAAGCTTCCCACAAGTTGTAAATAATTTTATTGTTTATAGTAATTTATAAACCATTATAAAAAGAAACAAAGGAAAGAATACACATGATCTAAAACATCGTTGTCCAATAGAACTTTCTGCAATGATGGTAATGTTCTTTATCTGCATTGCCCAGTAAGGTAGCCACACGTGGCTATTGGGCCCTTGAAATGTGGCTAGTACTACTAAGACACTGAATTTCACATTTACAAATTTTTCAAAAAGCACCAAAAAGAGTAAGTATGCTTTGATTCCTAAAGGAAAGCCCTCCTGGGGTCATTTCTGCCAGAAAGCCGGTTGGTTGGTTTGTTTTCTCACCTTAATGTTAAGTTTCCCTGGAAGACAAGTAATCCTCAAGTCGTACCAAACCAACCTAAATCATGGACAGAACAAAACAGTGTGGGGCAGCTGGAATGTGGAAGCTGATTCCAGAAGGAGAAAGAAATAAGCTCCATAAGTCAGGACAGCAGCCTAGGAAAGGAAGATTACAGCACCGAAAGAGAGAAGCAAGCAACAAGCAAGGACTTCTCTAAACCCCAGTAATGGAAGATAAGCTCAGTGAAGCTAATAATGTACTTAACATAGACTAAACAAACAGAGCCTAATAACAAGTCCCTAGTAAGGAAATATTAATAATCAAATTAACTTAACAGTTACAGTGTTTAGTATATTTGAAACTGATTCTGTCTTGTTTCACTTAATTGTTCATTAGCGGCTCCTATAATTTCATGGTTCCTGAGTTTGAGCCCTGTGTCCAGCTCTGTGCTGACAGCTCAGAGCCTGGAGCCTGCTTCAGATTCTGTGTCTCCCTCTCTTTCTCCTCCTCCTCTTATCATGCTCTGTCTCTCTCTATCTCTCTCAAAAATAAATAAACATTAAACAATAAAATTAAATGTTCAAAAATTTAGTTATTTATTTATCTTTAGGTTTAAGTCCTTCTTACAGAACTTCTTTGTAAAGTTTCAATAATACTTCCTTGTAGGAAAAATTATGGAACCTAGATATCCTCATGGCCATTTGGTTATAATAATAATACTCAATTGGTTGTAAATAGATTTCTGATTGGATGTGTGCCTACCTTCCCTTTCAGGCAGGAAAAGGCACAGTGGGCGTGAAGTTAATAATTGAACAGATATGATGGAAGTTGCATCAAGCAGACATAGAAAAAAAGAGACTAGTTTATATGAATGGAGCTGGAAGTGTTTTAATTTTTTAAATAAGTCATTAAACAAATTCAGTTTTTAAAAACTAGCCGGTCTAATCACACTTGTGATGAAAAGGCATTACTTATTTCTACATCCGTATAAACGTGGTTCATTTGTAACAAGTGGACCCGTAAATGTGTGACCAGATAAGAAGTGGTCCACAAACAGTCAGTTTCACAAAACTGATGGGCTCTATTTTCTTAAAAATTTTGTGGGCAGCAATATGTTATGAAGACAGGTGTCTCATTCAAGAAAAGCAACTAGTCATTCAAAGTGAAATGGATGCTAAATCCTAAATTGGGCATAAATATCATTTGCTATGATTTGTATTTCTATGGATTTGGAGTCTTTATTTTTGTTTTGAATTTTGAATTGCAGATTCAACGTGATTAAACAGGATTGTAAGCACTATATGAAGCATTTTTCTGAGATTTTTATCTTTCAGTGATCATCCAAAACGATACTGAGACTGGTAAGAAACCAAATCTAAAAGGGTATTTAAATGCAAATGATTCACAGTTCAAATTTTAACATAGAACAAAGGAAGGGAGATTTTTATGTGGAATTCAAAATTTAATCAATGCAAATTTTCATTTGATTATCTGAAACATGCACAGAAGGCCCATGGCTAAAGAGGAAACATGCACCCTTTTAGAAATTTCAATTTTATTTAATAAGTGTTTATCCTTGTAGCATATAGAGACACAATTTGATATATATTTTTTGAGTCATACACTCAAAACAATTTTTTTTAGTTTTTTTTAATGTTTTTTATTGATTTTTGAGAGACAGAGAGACAGCGCAAGCAGGGGAGGGTCAGACAGAGCGGAGCACACAGAATCCGAAGCAGGCTCCAGGCTCTGAGCTAGCTGTCAGCACAAGCTCGACAAGGGGCTGGAACCCACGAACTGTGAGATCATGACCTGAGCCAAAGTCGGACGCTCAACTGACTGAGTCACCTAGGCACCCCATCAAAACAAATTTAATTTTTAATTTTTTCTCAAAAAATGCAATCAAAATTAAAGCTGTCTTTCACATGAAAGTATTATTGATATCTCTTGAGAGATGATAAATTAAAGATTTATATATAATTTTTGCATATCATTTTGGAGAGGGTGTTCAAACAGATGGCTATTCAAAATATTTTAAAACATTAATTGCATGATGCAAGTAGGACTTAGCTCAGAACTCACTGCTCTTTATTATAAAAAAGAATTATATAAAGTCCATATAACTGCTTTACTACTTACAACTCCTACCAACAAATCTTTATTGAGTGTCTAATTTGTTGCAGGTACTATACTAGACAATGTCCATACCACCATGAATTACACACAGACCTGCCACTGATTGTCTCTAGTCCATTAAAGATGTATAGACTTTTAAATAAAGAAGTTCATTAGGAGCACCTGGGTGGCTCAGTTGGTTAAGTGTCTGACTTTGGGTCAGGTCATGGTGTCATGGTTCATGGGTGCCAGCCCTGTGTCGAGCTTTGTGCTGATAACTCGGAGCCTGGAGCCTGCCTCAGATTCTGTGTCTCCCTCTCTCTCTACCCCTCCCCTTATTGTGCTCTCTCTCTCAAAAATAAATTAAAAATTCTAAAAAAAAAAAGAAAAGAAATGCCATAAACAATAAGATTCTCTAGTAGACTCTGACTTAATAGATTTGGGGCCACAAGGAAGGAATGGTCAGGTTTTTGTTTTTTTTGTAATAAGTGTTATGTGTTGGGAGCATTAAGGAACTGCTTTGTTGGGAAGGTAACTCAGTTCAGTGCAAACCTGGATAGAAACCGTTCTTGGCCTTACCCAGCACTGGGATACCATCTTCTTCTCCACCGCATTAACTTGGGTGTGTGCTCCGGAGACAATGTAAAACTTTCTGAGGAAGAACAATCACTTAAATATGTCAAAGTAAAGTTTTCAAAGTTAAAAACATTTCTCTACATATCAAATAGTTAATTGATTAATAAGGGCACCAGCACAATAGTGAAGCTGGATTAAAGTAGGATCCCAAAGGTAGATAGCTATATGTAGCCAGTGTAAGACAGAGTCTTGCACAGAGTTAAGATCTTAGATATAAAACTGGTAGATAGGGGTGCCTGGGTAGCTTAGTCGGTTAAGTGCCCAACTCTTGATTTCATCTCAAGTCATGATCTCATAGTTTGTGGGTTTGAGTTCCACATCAGGCTCTGCACTGAGCCCGCCCTTCTCTCTCTGCCCCTCCTCTTTCACACTTTCTCTTTCAAAAATAAATAAATATTTTTAAAAAAAGGTAGAAAGCCTTCTGTGCAATAAAGCCATAAGCTATGAACTTATATTTTCCACCAGACAGAAATCATTTGCATCTCTCCTGAACAATAATCAAGCTTAATTTTCTTTTTCTTTTCTTTTTTTTTTTTTTCTCCACGCATGCCAAAGCAAAGGGCTTTATGATTACGGGCTTATAAGCTCACGTTCATAGACTTCACCAACACAGTGGATCCAGGCTGAGAGCCCCGAACAAAGGCGGGGTAGGGCCTTTATGGGTTTGGGAAGAAGTTACAGGAAATTGTGACACAGGTACAGGAGTCCAATCACTATCACCTATCAATACTGGCAGCAACTTTAACCGTACATTGATACTTTTAGTGGGAGCCAATGACAACATTTAGAGTATTGACCAATTACAGAGTGGGCCCAGGACCCTCACGTAGGGCGTGACTAGCCTCAAGCAATAGGAGCAATCGGTGATTATCTATAGCTTCTATCTTTAGCCCTGCCCTTAGAAATGTTAAAGGTGTTAGCTGGCCTTTCCTGATTGGGTGTTACCAGGGTGGTCCCTCCTT
>NC_043700.1:68153234-68166985 GCF_006229205.1 Suricata suricatta
AGTGGGAGCCAATGACAACATTTAGAGTATTGACCAATTACAGAGTGGGCCCAGGACCCTCACGTAGGGCGTGACTAGCCTCAAGCAATAGGAGCAATCGGTGATTATCTATAGCTTCTATCTTTAGCCCTGCCCTTAGAAATGTTAAAGGTGTTAGCTGGCCTTTCCTGATTGGGTGTTACCAGGGTGGTCCCTCCTTTCTTGGGCAGTGCGTGCCCTTCTATTGTCTAATGATTCTGAGAAGCCGAATTCAGACCTGTGTCCTTACATTCCCCTCTCTGTCTTGTAACTGACCCAATCCTGGGTCAGCTGAGTTACCATTGTTCCCCTAAAACGTGGCCTAGCCCTTCTTGGTGTAAGGGGAGTTTCTTACTTTGTAAAGGGCAGAAAGAAGGAGAGCTATGCAATTTCCACCAATCTCCATGGATAATTTGGTAAGGATCTCTTTCAAGGTTTCTAATATCTGGTGCTGCCTGGTTTACAAAAGTAAGAATGACAGCCAGTTTATTTCCTCATTTTTCAGGATCCTTGGGCGTATAAGTGCAATACGCTTCCATGGTTCTTTCTACATTACTAACCTTAGCCAAATTGGTGGGCCATTTAGTGGCCACTCGAAGACCCCCCCCCATTAGAGCCTGGCAATAAAGGCGTGGGCTCCCCTTACCTTTTGCCACGTTGAAATCCCATGCCCAGATTAGAGGCAATTAATACCAACAGAACATCCTATCCATAAGAGGAAGGTTAGCACAATAAGGAACTCTTTGCTGCTTCCCCAGCTTTCTGGGGCATCAAACTTAATTTTCTATAAGCATTATAGAAGCTGGGCTCTAATCAATAGTAAATAATCAAGTAAAGTAAGTTACCATCACTTGGCAAGTCAACTGATCTTTAGGCTCATAAGGCAATGCTCCAATCTGACATTGAAAAAGCATATGATCATTTCACTTTTTTTCATTGGCTGACATACGACTCCAAAACCTAGTGACATAAAACAGTTATTTCATGCTGCACATCATGGGTCAGAAATTTGGGAAATTCTTAGGCAGGTATTCATCTCTGACCCATGTGGCCTCAGCTGGAGCGGTGGGTTCTCTTCTAAGATGGTACCTGCACTCACATGCCCAGATCTGAGCTGGCTTTGCCACGGTAGCTGGACGATGCCTCCTGTGGATTTCTCTTCGCACGTGGAAGTCTCAGAGCTGCCAGACTTAACGGTTAGCTTTTGGCTTCCCCTACAGAGGGCTTGCTAAGAGAGAGTATTTTATGAGATCCCAGACAGAAACTGCAAGCTTCTTATGACCAAATCTCCCAAGTCTTAGAGCATCTCTTTGGCTACATTCTCTTGGGAAACAAGTCTCTTGGGTCAGCTTATAAAATGGGAGAAGAGGAGGATATGTCACCTCTCCATGAGAGGAAGAAAGGCATGTTGTACAAGGAGGAAAGGAATTGATGATGACCCAAGAGAACTGTCATCACACATCCCTTTGCCTTACAGTATTTTGGATGTACTTGTGTCTGTGCGTGTGTGTGCAATGCTTCCATTAAAGACGGACTTTTCTGGGAAAAGAACAGCAGCCTCAGAAATTCCACAATGGAGTTTTTTGTTTTGGCTTGCAATACATAAAACTATCTGAGAAGATCTTAGACTGTGAAACTTAAGATCCTCCCTGCCAGTGGAATCCCCGAGGCAAGAATACAGGATGAAAATAAAAGAGGTTCTTCCAACATCTGCACTTAAGGGAACACAGTGATTGTGATAGGTACAAATAAATAACTTTAGGTAGGTTTCCCTCATAATGATTTACTTAAGGCAAATAGTACTCAAACTTGTTCTTAGAAACCCCAGTTAATATGACAGCATAACATCGCCTGATAGCCAATCCCAATATTTAACTACCACGTTCTCACCACTGCTTTCATTGAGCAGTGGCCCAGGGGGAACTGGAGTCCTCTATTCTATTCATGGCTTTACTGCTCAGTAATGCACACAAGTGGGTCTCAGAGGGCCTGGAGCATTGTTTTGAGTCTGGTTTCCTTGCTAGGTGATTTGGAAATGTCATTTCATCTTTCTGAGCCTCAGTTTCCTCTAAAATAAGAGGTACGTTCTTAAAACTCTTTAGAGCAAGAGTATATTCTTAATTCTCAAATTTCCATAGGTTGACTTTAGTGATTTTTAAAATAGTCCTTTTATCTCTTGTTAGTGTTTCCTTAATTTATTATCTATGTTCTGTTTCCTTATGGTCCCCCAAGAATAAAGTCATATTATATAGTTGTGTGTATTTTGAACAGCATAATAATATATTTAGATTAATCTTGAAAATTCTTTAGGAAAATGGAGGGGAAAGTATGTATTAAAATTATTAAGGGCATCCAGTGGAAGTCAAGGAACTTATTCAACTTTTCTCCTACTAAAAACAAAATCATACATATTAGTTTATATCAAAGGTATATTACATAATTTAAAAGTAGGTTTTCTATTACAGTTAATTAATCATAACACTTAATAATTTGGTTCTTTATTTGACCTCTCTGAAAGAAGAGTTATTGATACATTCTAAGTAATGTTTTCATTAGGTATAGACTATGAAACATATGGTATTTATAATCGTTTTCAGATGACCGTAGCCCAAATGTACACCAGTGTTCCATGACAAGTTCACCTTAGAGCTCATGGGACATTATAAATTTTAGAAGAAATCACAACCATTCTTAACATCTGCTGGATACCAATACTTGACATCTATTAGACACTACACAATGGATAGCTTGAATTTAGTTCACAGTTTTGACATTAAATTATACTGTACATGCCTTTCAATGACATCATACTTTTGGGAAGCTGAGTTTTTAGTACTACTATGATAAAAAGCAATTGCCATGTGAAACATCAGTGAGGGACAGGAAATGAGAGAAGCAGATTCTAAATTGATTTCAAAAATTTTTTATGTTTTTGATTTATTTTTGAGAGACAGAGAGAGACAGCACGAGTAGGGGAGGGTCAGAGAGAGAGGGAGACACAGAATCCGAAGTAGGCTCCAGGCTCAGTTAGCTGTCAGCACAGAGCCTGACAAGGGGCTTGAACCCACGAACCGTGAGATCATGACCTGAGCTGAAGCCGGATGCTTAACGGACTGAGCCACCTAGGCGCCCCTCCAAATTGATTTCAAAATGTGTGAGGTTGTATGCGGCCCAGTAGACACACATATGTCCCTTTAGTAAGCAACACTAAAATTTAAGGGTGAAAACATATTACATTCTTTCAATTTAGGGTCATTTCTTTTTTCAAACGGCTATTAAACTTTTAGAACATATAAGCTTACTAAGTTATTTGTACCCAACAACCTGATAAATGGCACTGTTAGCTGTGTTTTGGCCTAGAAGTCATCATGCCCTCGGGTCTTGTCTCTCTGGGAGTAACATTTTGTTCTTGTAGGAGGAGTTCATTTAATTTAGTTGATCATGTTAGTTTTGTAATACTTGACTTGAGATATTTGCTTTGAAAGCTATTTTTCAATGAAAGATACTATCGGGAAACTATCCGTTCACTTACAGAAAGAGGATTTAATAAAAGCTTGTGTGCAGGTGCAGGCATGCAGCGCCTGTATTTTCAGAGCCCTTGAAAATGTTCTGCTACAACCCACCCATGGACAGCAGAGAGCTCCTCCTAGACAGGAAAGTAGAAAGGAAGGCGGGAAGAGACATATAGGCACATAAAAGGAAGTAGGGAGGGTACACTTCATAACATAAATCATAAGTAGCATGTATGTGTGTATTATATTTTATTGTAGTAAGAACATTTACTGTGAGATCTATTCTCTTAGGTTTTTAAGTGTATAATACAAGATTGTTGACTATAGGTACAATGGTGTACAGTAGAGTTATATAGCTTATTCATCTTGGTTGAAACCTTATGTCTGGTAAGTACTAAATCATACATAGTATTTAAATTCCAATATGTAACTAGGTTTATGCAGTAATATGATATACAATATAATATGTATGTATAATATACAATGTAATAATAACTCAAGTATTGTAGTTCTCCTAAAATCATTACCAGAAAAACCATATGAGAACATGGAAAATTTTAGTTCAAAAGAATATTCGTTTTTAAATGCAAGAAATGCTCCTGGGTGACTCAGTAGGTAAAGCATCCGATTCTTGGTTTGGGCTCAGGTTATGATCTCATGGTTGATGGGTTCGAGCCGCACATCAGGCTCTGTGCTGACATGTGGAGCCTGCTTGGGATTCTCTCTCTCCCTCTCTCTCTGCCCCTCCCTTGCTCATGCATGTTCTCTCTCTGTCTCTCTCTCTCACACACACAATAAATAAATAAAATTTGAAATATAAAAATAAAATAAATGCAAAAGCAGCTGTCTGTACAGTAAAACCACATATTTTTAATTATGACTATGAAAAATGACTGAAAGGAAAACTACCCCAAAGCCAACTAGATTTATGCCATACAAACTATATGTGATTTTGTTCCTTCCTCTCTCTTACATTTTCTTAAGTTAACGTTATTATTTTGAGTAACAAAAATGTGTAACATGTAAAATTTATTTTAACAGAGGTGGTTAGGACAAAATGACACATACAGAATCCATTCTTCAGATATTCATGACATCTCTTAAGATGAATCGATTTACTGTTCTGTCCACAGTGTGTTTCTTCAAACTCCACAGCCCGCGGTAGCTCTTCTCAACTGGGAGTCCATGTTAGAATCGCACATGGAACTTTATAATACGCAGCTGACAGGGTCTGATGTAGTGGCCTGATTACCTATGTCCCTTCCCTAACTCAAACTACTACTCCACACTCAAATCTAGACTCAATTGCAGTCCCACACTTAAAGACCACAGACAGCTTTCTCTCCGAATCCTATTTATTTTCAGTTGCTCTAGCCATTCCAAATGGCTGAATTCAATCTATAATCTCCCCCAATTTCATTTTCTTCGAGGCCACGATTATGCCACTTCTGTTCAAGATAATTATGTAGTGGATGTCCCTTCTCTTCACTGTCTTTCTTACCTGCTTCCATGACCCTTAAAAGTTTAAAGTATGTGAATTTTCTCCGTGGTGTTTTTTCCTTCTCTTTCCTCCCATTATAACCTATTCTTCGGAAGCCTTAGCGGTAATTCATGTTGAGCTGCCTGCAATCTTACCAGGAAAGTGCAGCGGAGAGAAAAGTGCTCTAGAGGTGGGATGTTGAGCACCAGTCTATCTGTAGAAAGGATGTGCTTCTGCTTTTGTTTCTACTTGGAGATTTTAGCAGCAGAACCTCCCAACCCCCACATGGTCATGCGTGGGTGATCTGTTCAGGATTTTTTGTTAAGTCTTAGAAATAATTACTAAGATGTCTTGGAGCGCCTGGGTGCCTCAGTCGGTAAGCGTCTGACTTCAGATCTCACGGTTCATGAGTTTGAGCCCCACATTGGGCTCTGTGCTGACAGCTCAGTGTCTGGGGCCTGCTTCAGATTCTGTGTCTCTCTGTGCCCGACCTCCCACTTGCTCTGTGTCTCTCTCTGTCTCTCAAAAATGAAAAAAACATTAAAAAAATTTTTAAAGAAATGATTACTAAAGAAATGATTAATCCTTTCACATTTAGACCACACTTGAGTGAAAATTCCATTTCCTGGGATTTAATCTATGTTTTCTTTATAGTCTCTGAGTTATTCCCTTAACACTAGTAAGCAAGAGCAAATATTATGGAGTATTATACTCTTTTATCCGTTCTGTCCTTTGGCATTTTTTAAAATGTTTTCTCTTATGTGGCAGTATAAAACATAGCTCTAATTAGGGTTTTGAGTGATTCATTCATCTTGCTTTTGGTCTGTGAACACTTCAGATCCGATAAAGAAGTTGTTCTGTTTGGAGACACCAATTACTTACTTAAGTTTACTGTCACAGGGGAAGCATACAGAAAATGCAAGTATTGTCCTCTGTTGAGTGGATTTTATACTGTAACCTAGGTATAATACTAAGATTACATCTGGATAAGCATAGTGGAGAAAATACAGATGTAGAATATGGTTACATCAACTAGGGCTATGTTTGTCAAACCCTGGTGCTGGGCTTCCCCTCATCACAGTCACTGAGCTCCCCTGTAGCAATGCAGATTCCGAGACTTCACCCCGGACTCTGCAGTCAATGAATCTCTTGGGAGTGAGGGATGCAGTCGGCAATTAGTAGGCTTCCCAGATCATGGGAACGTATATCTGGTTTTGACCAGCACTAATTTACAGGAGCATCCTGCTAATGTGCCAATAAATAAGGGAACAAGGAAATGAATAAGTAATAATGGCAGAGAGAGAGAGAGAGAGAGAGAGTTAGAGTTGTAATACCTGAATTATTTAGACTTTTTCTGTTCTTCAAAGATTGCTGGGCAGGGCTTCACTTCCCATGGCTCATATAGATTTAACGTGTCAATGCATCTTGTTTCCATGGAGAGAATTGTAGATATAAATTATCCAATGTAAATTCTTGGGGATACATCTCTTTGCTTAATTAATTCTCTAGAAGTCACGAACTAGAAGTTACTTCCTTAGGGAAATATTCCCTCACCAACCCTCACAGGTCAAATATCTCAGTCTCAGCAATTAGCCCCTTGTGTCTCTCTCTCCAACCCTTGTAATTCCTTCAAGCTTACATTTTAGGTGATTATTTCACTATCTGATTAACATCTGTCTTCCCAACTTGAGACCCTGAGGGAAACAAAAATCAAATAATACTCATTTTTTAATGCTTTTTGTGTAAAAACTAAAGAACTAAAATGGAAAAAAAATACCAATTTGCTTAATTTCCCCTAAATTAGTGGTTTGGATATTGAACCACTCACTTGTTCATTTGATCAATGTAGATATAACCTTGTATCCTGGATGAACACTCAGATAAATTCCAGGTAAACTGTCATTGATATTTGGCAATCCTGATTTAGGTCATTAAATGAAATTCTGTTAATTATGTATGGAATGTTCATGTACATTTTCCCAATTCTTAAACTGTATTTATCCTTTTGCACAGATAGCACAAGTTTCAAGTGTTCAATTTAAAAATTACATAGGCGTATCAATAGAGAACAGGAAAGACAAACGTCTTCATTTGATTAACTTTATCTGTGCCCTTCTCACCAATAGGAAACAGAGGCAGGGTGAGGCCAAAAGTAACAGGATAGTGGCAATGAAACTGTCACCTGTTGGCTCTTGAGTACCGTCTCTTTTATTCAATCCCCTTCATGATTACAAAATATGTTTTCCATACCTTGTGTTTCTTAAAAGCTCAAAACTCTGAAAAACCATGTTCTTGGCCCTTTCACTTAAAGGACATAATACTTGAAAATGGGCATTTAAGCCACTTTCAAGTACTAGAATCATTCTATAATTTTCTAAGTAATTTCCTGGTTAGGAGCACCAGAAAGATGGCTCTTACAATAGCTTGAACTATGAATTTTTAAATTTTTTATTTGTATTGAAATGTGACTCATGCAATTCTTGTATTGTCAGTGCCTCATTTTCAAAAATCATTTCAAATCAGTTTTGTACAAGCTTGAGCTGCATCTTCTTCTCTGGAGATCTAAAAACCTAGGTATTGGTCCTGATATGTATTCAGAGACTAACACAGAGGAAAAAAGCATTTGTTCAAATATACAAATTGAAAGGCAAAATTCAGGTGGGCTCTGCGTTAGAGACAACTCAATATAACTTAAAAGCAAGAAACACTAAAGTATATGGATAATAACGTTATGCTCTCAAAAGGATTCTTTGCTTACTACCTAAAGCAATTCTTTAGCAAATGTCAACCATATTACTTGATTTATAAAAACTTGAATTGCCAGGAAAAATACATATGTTAAGGGTAAGGGCAACAGCAAGATGGTGTGTGTGGTAGTTTATAGCAACATAATTTTTTATTCTTTCTAGATTTCACTGAGCAACAGCTTTGTGGCATGAACTTTACTGTGTTCCTCTGATGCATATCTATTCTTTAACAACGGTGCTGTAAACAGAGATTAATGAGATTGGGCCTTGACCATACAAAAGGCCACAGTCTGGTGCACAAGAGACAAATTACAAAAGTTAATTGTATCACAAGGTGATAAGTCCTATAATAGATACATGATACATAAAGAAGATGAAATTTTATTCATATCCTACAGATGAATAATTTGCTATTTGATGGAAGCTGGATAGAAGATGGAAATTCTAAGCAGTAGATACAGCAGTCACAAACCTATGGAATTAAGAAAGGATCTGACAGGAAGTTTGGGATGCCATTTATAAGAATGACTGGGAAATTATACTGGGAGACACCTAGTAGCCATGTAATTGAAGATTTTGTACTCTATGCTAGATGCATTTTATTGTACTAGTAACCTGTAGTCATTGAGAGATTTAAAGCACACAAAAAGTGTTGTTATTTTCTGAGGTTTGGTAAGAACATTCTGGTAATTATGTGCAAGTTTTTTAGAAGAATGGGTAATGCCTTAGAGCAGTCATTTACAAGAGTGACAGATTCTACTAAAAGAATTACATGGAGAATTTCAAAATACACTACAGATTTCTGGTTTCCACGCCAGTCTTAAAGAATCACATGGGACTAGGTCCTATATTTTTTAAAAGTCTCCTCATTGTTATTTATTGCTGCATAACAAATTAGCACAAGCTTTTCACCTAAAGCAACAGTTACTATCTCAGAGTTTCTGTGGATCAAGAACTGGAGAGTGGTTTAGCCAGGTTATCTGCTTCCCAGTCGCTCACAAGGCTACCGTCAAGATGTTGGTCAAGGCTGGGGTCTCATCAGAAGATCTCTCGGGGGAGGATCTGCTTCTAAACTCAGATGGCTGTTAGCAAGGCTCAGTTCCTTGTGGGTTGTTGGACTGATTGCCTGGCTCCTTGCCAGCTCTTGCCTGGAAAGAAGAAAGAAAGAGAAAGAGAGAATGGGAGAAAGAAACCATTAAAAGCACATTCATTCATATGAATGTAAGGGACAGCTTGATTATCAAGCCTTGAACCTGATAATTGAGGATATGGTGATGGCTTTAAGCAACATAAGAAGTCAATCAAAAAAAGGTAAAAAGACATTTATCTTGAAAGAAAGACAGCAGAGTTAATTTTAGACCTGTTGGAGTTGCTGTGCCCATCAATTGATGTTATGAAAAAGTATTTACAACTGTGAAATATGGCCAAAAAAAAAGTGAGTAGCATGTGTTTTCAATGACATACAGTAGCATTGTTTACCAGGGCCTCCAAAGGTTTATTACCTAGGAAAATGTTCTTTGTTCAACTCACTATTTACAACTGATTAAAGTTTCCAGACTTAGTGAGGTTACACGTTAACTTATATATTTTGGACCAGTAGAGTTATAAATGATTTCTTTCTGGTACAAGAGATAATCCAAAGGTTGTAGCTTATTTTGCTGTAGGACATTAAGCACTTTCTTTACTAATTTAGCAATCTTAATGTTAATATTTCTTCTTCAAGTTGTCTATAAATAAGTAGATCCTCAAATGCTTTCTGAATGAATCCTATCATCTCACTGTTTCTGCCATTTTTAATAAGTTGAATAAAATATTTGACACATGTTTATTTTTGTGTGTTTCACGTTTCTTATTTTAGTTTGACTTTTTGAAATTTATACTTTAGTGATTGTGGAGGTACCACCAAGATGCCCAAGTAAAGTCAATTGCACTGTACTGACCAACCAAGAGATTTCTCTCTCTTTCTGTCTCTCTCTCTCCCCCGACCCTTGCTCTCCTTCTGAAATTATTTAACTTGCAATCAAACTTTACTTTTTCTCACTCTTTGATTCCCTAGGTTTTATTATTTCTACTGATTTTTTGTTTTTGTTTCCGGTTCTGATCTTTTATAGATTCTGGTTTCAGTTTGCACATAGCAAATGTTCTTCCTCAATAATGGCAATAATGAACAGAAAACGATAATCTGGCTATTTGGTGATCCCTACCAAGATGATGGGGATCTATTCTCTGTTGCATGAGAAGTCACAAGGAATTTACTTTCTTATTATTTTATGATCATTTATCTATTTGTAGCCACAAATCAGCTAAGGAATTATTCTGTGCCTAGAAAAGAGAACATCTTTTTGAGGTCTGAAGTAGTGGATTTTTGTGTTTCTGTGTTCATTTTACCCATAGCTGAGGTTATGAGAATGAAGTTGAAAGTTGCATGTCCAGATGTCAATAATAAGGCAAAGTTTTTATCTTTTGTAAGAGTGTAAGATATTTACTACTTCCATTAGGTTTTCATTAGATTTTCATTCGATTTTGAAGTTCGCCTAATTAAAGAAGCTTGGCTGTAACTGGCTTTTGAAGAATAATAAGACTAATAAGAATAATATAAATCTCATATTTCCCTATGTTTGTACAAAATAAAGATGCTGAACTCTTCATATTTCCACGTGTTAGCCTTTTAAGAAAAAATTTCCTTCTCACTGAGAGCTAAGAAATATTTTTATATAGGAATCCAAGTTCAGGGGTGCCTGGGTGGCTCAGTAGGTGGAGCATTGACTCTTGATTTCAGCTCAGGTCATAATCCCAGGGTCCTGGGACTGAAAGCTGGGTAGGGTTCCATGCTGAGTGTGGAACCTGCTTAAGATTATCTCTCTCTCTCCCCCTGCCCCTCTCCCCCACTCACTTCTCTCACTCTCAAAAAAAAATGAAAAATGAAAAAATAAGAGTAAAGCTGATGTTTAAAAAAAAAAGAATCCAATTTCATGTAATCAAGGTAAATCCTGAGATAAATCAGATTACTTAAATAAGTGTGATTTAAAAGCACAATTATATGGCTTTTTCCTGATGTGGTTATCATATTTGTGTTTGTTTTGATACTAGTTGATACTAGCTCACCTAAACTGCCTAGAGTTCTTATACTGTTTCAGAGATCAAAAACAAAGTATTTATAATTATGAATAATGTAAAAGTTGTGTCACTCTAAAGTGGATCACAGGGCTGAAAAATTGTTTTATATCAGGAGTTACAGTGTTTGCTAATGTGTAAACTTAAAACATGATATCCAAGATCCTTAGTTAACTTTACAACCTTGGACTAATGGTAAACCTAGTTAATAAGTAATCTTTGGATTCCTGGATAATTTTTTAAGTAAGAAGGAATACTGCTATCTTGATCATAAAGCATAGTTTTTAATATACAAAACTTTTATCCTTAGTTCAATATATTATAGAATGGCTATCCTCTTTGGTTTTGTTAATAAATATATACTGTTATTTCTGTCGCATTTCAGAGATATATAAAAGTGATGTGTGGGGCGCTCATCGGTGAGTTTTGCTTGTCTGCTGAATTGCCTGTGTGTGATAAATAATCATCAATCATGTGCTTCCCAGTTAAGTAGAAGCTACTGAACTTGGTTAAATTTTGTAATTCTTAGGGGTAATTTGAGCCTATGGCAGGAGCATGTATGTATATGAAGTAGAATAGTGTATGAAATATGAGGTTCTTCTCTTGTTTTCAAAGGACAAGTTTTTTCCTGAAATAAAGTGTAAGATTGTCCTAAAACATGAAACATACTGAAGGGCAAAACTTGATTTTGCACAGCAAGCTGAAGAAGGTTGGAGAGAAGTGAAATTTATCTACTTTGGCTATATTATATTACCTGAGATATAAAACAATGATGTTACAATCTTGGCAAAGTTCATCCAGGTTGATGGGCTTACTCAGATGTTATTTATTTATTTATTTATTTATTTATTTATTTATTTGAGGATTTTATAACCTTTTTATTCCCAGATATGGTATGAATGCATCCAGAACACAGTTTTCTTACTGGTCAGATAACTTTAAAGTATTTAGTCTGCTCATAACAACGTAGAGTAAAAGTATGTTTGTTTTAACTTCTGTGCAATCCACCCAGATGGTAGATATTAATTTGTGCTCCAGATAGTATCATGCCTTTGATTAGTTTTAAAAAACCAAGATGAGATTACTAATTTGTACTATTAAAAATAGGATTTAGTAGTGCCTGGGTGGCTCAGTCAGTTAAGCAGCTGACTTTGGTTCAGGTCATGATTTCACAGTTAGTGGGTTTGAGTCCTGCACTGGGGTCTCTGCTGAGAGCTCAGAGCCTGAAGCCTGCTTCTGATTCTGTGTCCCCCTCTCTCTGCCCCTCCCCTGCTTAGGCCATTCTCTCTCTCTCTCTCTCTCTCTCTCTCTCTCTCTCTCTCAAAAATAAACATAAAGAGTTTTTTTAAATAAGATCTGTAAATAATCCATTTTTTTAGTTTTATGCTCCATGTTTCTTAATTAGCTCCAACAGTAGTTGTAAGATTTCCCTGAACAGAGTTGTTAACAAATAATTTTGCATAGGTAAAATACTACTAATATAAATTTTTTAGAGGTTAAAAGGTGGATTGGAAGACTTTATATGTGTCTTAATAACCTCATTGACCATGTGTCCTTAGGCTCAGAGGAAACTTTAAAGAAATTCATATAAAAAATTATGGGTTGTCCCTAGTCACAGATTTTACTGTCTCCCATTCCAGTATTGTCATTATGTCTCTTCTGTAGCTGAAATTTACTTTGAGACTTACAGGCTTCTACAAACTCAGATTAGAATCTTTGTCTTAAGCTCAGAAGAGTCTCTGAGCCTCAAGAAGAGGACTGTAATACTCAACAACTGATATTTCAAAGAATACATCCTTGTATACAGATTTCCAGGCTGATTTGCCCTATTTATCTTTGCCCTGTTTGATTTTGAGTCAGTCTTCTGGCTCAAAATCCAGTGCATCAAAAATCAATTGCATAAAACATTTAAAAACGTGATAAATGATATTTAATTTTGATTTTTTTATATAGAATATTGCTGATACCATGTTTAATGTTTTTGCCTTCTAAGGGATACATGTGGAGGCCTTGCTTCTTTCTCCTTAAGCTATCTCTAGTCCTCAATTTAGAAGACTATGCATTTATAAACAGAATTTTAATTTAAGTATTGGTAAAATGAACTGTATATTTAAATGGTATCTGATTTTCACTGAGCCCTCAGAATTCAGAAACAAATATTTTGACTGGGTCTCCTTACTTTTCAAGGCAATACAGTTACTTGCATAGGCTTAATAATAATCTGTCCTGGGGCGCCTGGGTGGCTCAGTGGGTGGAGCTCTTGGGCTCGGGTCATGATCTCACAGGTTTGGGTTTGTGGGTTTGAGTCTTGTGTTGGGCTCCATACTGATAGCATGAGGCTTGCTTGGTTTTCTCTCTTTTTTTCTCTCTCTCTGTCTGTCTCTCAACCAGACACCTAACTAACTGAGCTACCCAGGCACCCTATAAATAAATAGATTTAAAAAATCATCATCACCATCATAATCATCTGTCTCACATTTTACCAGGGCATAACTGGAAAAATTGGTTATGCAATAAAGACCATCACCCAGTACAATATATGAGAATGAGGCTTATTTGTTCAAGTACAGCAGGCTCAACACTAAGAAGTTAGGATTGTACTTTATGTGTGGAGCCAGTGCCTACAAAACCAACTGAGTAATACAGATCTGGTAACTTTTTTATGGCTTAAGGCATCCCTACTTCACATTTTAATGAAAGTCATTCTTTTTTTTTTTTAAATAGTTTATTGTCAAATTGGTTTCCATATAACACCCAGTGCTCTTCCCCACAAGTGCCCTCCTCCATCACCACCACCTCTTTTCCCTCCCTCCCCCTTCCCCTTCAACTCTCAGTTCATTTTCAGCATTCAGTAGTCTCTCAAGTTTTGTGTCCCTCTCT
>NC_043700.1:68167085-68194211 GCF_006229205.1 Suricata suricatta
AAATTTATTTATAGGTTGAGATGGTTCACTGGGCTTTGTTTCTTAGCCTTGAAATGAAAGCAAATAGCATGAGCTTTTCAAAGTCCAATATGAAATACCCGAAAACATTTCCAAGTAGAAATTATTCCTCTGGCATCAGTAACGACCCTACATGGCTCTTATCCAGTAAGATTAGGTTCAAAGAATGACCTTTGGATCTGCAGGATAAGGGAGACTTGAGAAAGTGAGGACAGCTGGGTTAGGCCACTCTGTCATAAGACTTGGCTGGGTATGAAAGGAGAAAATTGATTGGTGGCTAGAAGTGGGGTGCAGTGTGGGAAGTAGTGAAGTGGGAAGGTTCTTTGTATAACAGATGGAACTTGACTGTGACTGGGAAAGACCTACTACATAAAGGGTTAAAAGAATAATAAATGGAGCCAGGATCTAAATAAAGTAGAACAAGATAAGGTCACATTCAAAGGGGTCAAGTTCAGTTATCCCTGAACTAGATGATAGCTCTTAATCTGAGACTGGGGATGAGACAGGAGGAAGAAGGCTAACACAGATACATTTGTAGGCAGAGGAAAAGATAGAATTTACTATAGATGTACATTATAGGTTTTATTTTATAGAGTTTTTAAGTTTATCGATTTTTAATAAGTTTATTTATTTTGAGAGAGTGGGGGAAGGGTAGAGAGAGACAGGGAGAGTGAGAATCCTAAGTAGGCTCTGTGCTGTCAGTGCAGAGCTCCATGTGAAGCTCTGTCTTATAAACCATGAGATCCTGACCTGATCCAAAATCAAGAGTTGGGTGCTCAACCAACAAAGCCACCCAGATGCCCCATCGTTGTTATTTTAATTATGATGTAGATGGCCTGTTGGCTTGTTTAGTGTGGGTTTGGGATTCGGTTTGCGGCTTTGGGGGTATAATGGTCCGCAAAGGTAGTCCATGTTGTTGAGTTCCTGTGTAACTTCCATCCCGGCACTGTAGGAGCTTTGCTCATGCGCCTTGTAAGGAATCCCTCTGTGATGCGGGCTGTTCTACCTACCTGATTACTGAGTATTTTAGTCTTGGAGAAAGTACTCACATCATTCACAGTGTCCTCACTCTAGGACATCTTTCAGATGTCCACGATCTTTTCCTCCTTCAAGCCTCCTTCTTTCTATTCCTCTAATCCTTTTAAAAAATCATTGGAAATTTCCTGTAAATGTATATAAACACATGCTTCCGGAAATCTTCTCTTCCAGAAAATCTTGGGAAAACCAGACATTCCATTTGAAATTATGCCCAGCTTGAAGTAATTCCTCCTGGACGGTCTCTCAGGGACACCTCTTCGCTGGTGAATGCTATAGTTTTTCTGAATGGAGCTGGTTTATTATGCAAAAGAATTTGGAAATTACACTCACATTTTTCATCCCTGTCAGAGAGAACTCTCCAGAGGTCATATATATGTACTGAAGGAGTGTCATCCATTAGCAGAGTAGGCACAACACATAAAGAATTTGAGCCAATTTCTTTCACAACTTTCACAACTTCTAGATTCATTATTTGTTCAAGCCACAGAATTGTTTTTAATACATTTATTTGGGGATAGGGTGCCACTAGGAATACTCAGGTTTTGGTTAGCAGATTAGCAAAACCCACATAATCATGATGGGAAATTCAGGTTGCATGTTCTCTTGGTGTTTTGTGGTCAAGTGGTCACTCTCTTCAAAGCTCCTATTGAAAACCAACAGCAGTATCTCAAAACAACATTTCTAACCAAGAATACTTTGCTTTGAAGCCCAAGTGGCTGTCATTGTGATTCTCCTGTTTGGGCCTGGGAAAGGCTTTGCATAACATACATATATAAAGCATCATTACACCTGTGGGATCAAAATTGCCAAGTGATATCAGCTAACACTTCTCTGTTATCCAGTCACAAATGCTTTCTCTTTCTCTAGATTGTCAGTAAATTATTTGGGGGACTTTGACCAAATGTAGTTTTTTGTTATCCCTAAAATCCAAAGATATCCACAAAGTCACTGATGTAAATCACTTTTAGAGGTAGTTAATGCAACTAATCTTATCTTCTGAAAGGATATTTCTACATAACCAAGATCACTGCCCCCCCAACATTACTAAAGTAACAGACCCTGAATTTTCATGGGATTTATTTTTCATTCTTACTAGAATATTTAGGGTACATCATGTTGTTTCTCAGTAGTCCTGTCAGTATGAGATCAACACATATATAACCCTGTGGTATGCTGAAATAATTTAAGTTTCCATTGATTTATTTATGGTCCAAAGTCAGCGACCTGACACAGTCCTGAGAGATCTGAAGGTAACAAGTTATGGCTGTATCTGTTAGGCAAAAGCAAACCTCTTCTGATGTTTTCTACTTACTGTGATTAAATTATTAAATATGTATATCAAGCTGAATTCCAGGTGCCAAGAACTGTTTTGGTTTACTTTAGTAAACCAAACAGTAAATGAAATACACCTTGATCACCTTTAATGGGAGTTATTGCCTTATTCAATTTCTTTATAGACTAAATAGGGGAGTAAAGTGGGAAAATACAAGAATCACTCCTTCTGAATCTTTTCTTTGTTTGATGGTGACACTAATATCTGTGATTTCCCAAGACTTGCCTTTCTTTCTTTTTGGCAAGGAAAGAGGGTTCCACGAACTATTACTTGGCACTTCATGGTATCTCTCATTTCACAGAAGAGACAAGCAATGCAGCTGCCAGGTGAGTTGCCAAGTAGATCAACATGAACCATGCATTCAGAAATTGGGGTGATCACTACATTCTGGAGTCACAGACTATGACCCAAACATCTTAAACCAAATCACTCTAATTAACCTTTATTGTGATTAATGGAGCACAATGGTTTCTGGCTCCTGAGCTCCAGGAATTACTAACTTTCTCTTCACTGAAGAATTATGGGTCTTTGAACTGATTCAGACCCAATAGTTGAGTTACAGTCCATGGCTTTCCCTCATGACAAATTCAAATAAGTTCCAATTTTTTTTATCCTGTTTCTTTTCTTTTTACGAAAGAAAAGGGGGGTGGGAAGCAGAGCAATGTAGCAGAGATTAAAAAGTTATATAATTTAACTTAGGTAATAACTTAGAGGGATGCCAATTATTTTGGCCTTAGGGATCCCACACTGATTAGCCATTAGTTATTAGGTGGATCAAAACATTCTGCTTACTCTCCTAGGACAAATGCCTGTTATGGATATTGCACCCATATTAAATGGTTAAATCTATTGTTTGGCTTCTTCCATTGGGAATCCCATCATCTCCTGTGAAATCAGGAAGCCTATTTTAATGGCAGCCTCTCCATATTTATTCACACTCTACAAAGAATAGCCTCCACCATGTTTCTCAAGAAAGTTTGTGTTTTTCTCACCAGTGTTTTTACTCAACATTCTGGTTAAGGGACTCTTTTCCATTCCGTTTTAGGGAAGATACTTCAAGAGACAGACAAATGGTTGGTGCATTATAAATACATTCCAAGATTGATTTCTTTCTAACTCTTTGAATTATATTTCAATCTACAGGTGATTACTGTCCTAAAGGATATACTTAAAAATTTTGTGAGGCTACAAAGGATGGGGATTGAGAGCATATTGCTGCCGTTTAGTGGATGAGATTAAGGGATTCTAGGCATTTTAAAGTATCATGACAAATCTTCACTACAAATATCCTGTGTACCATATAATTTCTGAATGTACCATAAGGTAATTGTGCATGTTAAAACTTAGTTGAGCCTAGGAATTACTTCCTTGTCATATAAAAAGTGCAAAATATTTTGTGCACAGTATTAAAATATTATGGCTTTTCTAATAATACAGAGACATATAAATTGAGGGAATACTGTAATTTGTTTAAATGCTTAATTTTACCAAGAGTTTTTCACTATGTTGGTAAATCTCATCACTAGTAGGCTACTCATGTTATTTGAATTATCATAAAATGATTTCATGAGTTCAAATTTATAGGTGTTACTGTCACAGAGACTCTATCTATTCATCTATACATGCTTCTATCTATCTGTTTTTTTATCTATATCACATAATTTTAAATGTGTCAAGTTCAAATATATGTTTAATATTAAATTTTCTAATTTTGCATAAAAACGGGCAGTTACTAACATTCCTACTCTAATACAGGAACTATGAAAACAAAAAGCTTAACATTTTGTAAAGAAAAAATGTGGAAAAGCAAATAAATACATTAGAGTTCCCAGGCTTAAAGGAAGACTGTTTTTCCTTCGAATATTAAAAATCATCTATGCATAGCGATAAATATTTCATTGTTTCTGACAAAACAACAGAAAAAATCACAAACTTTATAAGCCATACAAATTGCTGAATCAATCTAGCCAGCTGTATGAGAAATACAACGATGGAAGAAAATTCAAATGAAAATCATTCTATCTATCCTGCTGAGCAGTTATATTGTTTTAAGATGAGGAAGAATGTAGAAAATCATCTGTGTAATGAATTTCATTCAAACAAATTTTTAGGAAAAGTAGAGATGAGCACCTTCTGTGTTAAAGAAAAAAACACTTCGCCAATTGCAAATGTAGGGTTTATAAGCAATAAGAATAAAAAACCATAGAGGAAATGTTATTTTTAAAATAACTGACCGCAGCATTGCCACTTCAATGTGGAAGTAACAAAGTTTGGAATTACCTTCCTGCTGTATACAACTAGAGAACTGAACAAAATATAGAAAACAACTATACTTACAGATTAGAAAATAGTGCAGGACCATAGTCCCTGGTACAAAATAAACAAATGAGGTGAGATCTATAATTCAATCAGCTCTCTTCCCAGAGAAAATTTCAAGACTGTAGGAGAAGAATATGAAATTCTAAACATGGCCAATTTATCTCATTGAGTTAAGAAGACAGTGCTCAGAGTTTGGGGAGGTCATGGAGTCAAGGATTTATAGGACAGAATATCAAAAAAGAGGGCACTTTTTAGTGCAAAAGTTATAAAATCTGCCATTTGAATGTTTGATTGAACATGAATCTGTGAATGCATTGGGGGAGTTCTCATGAGACTAGAAAAATAATGACTTCCTTGGAAAGAACAATTTCTAGAGAAATGTAAGACAGAAACTCTCCAAAAGCCCATATAGGGGCTGCAAATCTTTTGAATTCTCACTATTCAGAGTTGAGAAGACTTACCTGATAAGCAGGGCAATCAATAGAGAATTAAAAAATGGTCATGGCTAAGAAATAGAGGATACTAGATGTCGTAGCGGAAGCCAGGTCCCGGGGCACTGTCCCCGCATTTGGCTGTACCTGGTCGCGGGTCCTTGATCCTGAGGGAGGGAGAAAAAACAGGGCAGCGGGGAGACGCAGAGAGTGAAGACACAACACGCGGTTTCTGATCAAGCCTCTGTCTCTTATTTAGAAAATAATTCACTCTTATATAGAATTTGGGGCGGAGAACTGACCCGGGTTGGTTACCAGGTAACAGAGTCACATGAATATTAGAGAAAAGGAAAAACCAAAACTGCAAACTCCGGACACAACTTCAAAGGGAAGTGCACAGACTTGTGTCTGCAACACTGGGGAGGGGAAGCTAGCACTGCATACCGAATAAGACTTTGATCTTTTGTGCACCTTGGCCAAATCTATGTCTGGCGCAGCAAGACAGTCGCCAAAATTATTTTGACCAGGAAATGGCAATCTCCAGCCTCCAGATGCAAATCTTGTTTACTGGTTCACTCCCTGGAGAGTGATAATCCTTGCCTGAGGCAGCCAGAAAACTTGGTGGCTCCCGACAACTAGAAAAGCTAGAAAAGCAACCCTGAAAAGGCTTAAAAGCAAGCCTTAAATAGATCAGACTGTCCCACAAATTAGTCGTCTACCCACCAGAACAAATTCCAACACTATTCAGAGAAATACAGTAAAATCAAGTACTCAACCATGTAAAAATTATAATATCTGGTATCGAGTCAAAAACAGATAAGTAAGCAAAGAGGTTGGTTAATGTGGCTCATAACAAGGAGAAAAATCAGATAATAGAAACAGACACTGAGATGGCAAATATGATAGAATTAGCAGATAACATTAATACAGTTACCCTAAGTATTTTGAATATGCTCAGAAATGGAAAATGGATATATCTTTATGTTCATAATTAAAAGGGAAATAGAAAATATGAAAAAGAAAACATCTAGATATGAAAAATACAGTATTGGAAATAAAAATCTTACTAGATGACATTATCAGCAAATTAGACCCTGCAAGGGGTGGGTGGGGAAAGAACAGTGAATTTGAAGTTAAAGCAAGCAAAACTAGCCAAAAGGAAGAAAAATACTTATATGTAAATGTAGTATATGTATGTATCTGTAGTGTATGTTTATGAACACACACACACACACACACACACACACGTATTTGAAGAAATGGTGTCTGAAAGGTTTCCAAAGTTAATGAAAACTAAGACCAAGCAAACTTCAGAACACAGCATATTAGTATCAACAAAGAGGGACTTCTAAAATAAGTATGTCAAGTGTTCTATTTATTAAGAAGTTAAGATAATTTTAAATACATAATATACTTCAAATAGTCTTCAAAAGATATGAAACAAAAAGAACTGAAATGAGAAAGAAAAATATAATTATACTTGCCTATTTCAACCTCATTCTCACTCCTTAGAGAACAAGTAAAGAGAAAACCAATAAACTTATAGAAGACTCAAAGCACAATATCAACCAACTTGTCGTTATTGACATTTATTGACAGCTCAGAGCTTGGAGGCTGCTTCAGATTCTGCCCCTTTCTCTGCCCCTCTCCTACTCATGCACTCTTTCTCTCTCTATCTCTGTCTCTATCTCTGTTTTTTTCTCTCTCTCTGTCTCTCTTAAAAGTAAATAAACATTAAAAGAATTTTAACAAATAAAGTATACATATAACATACATCAAGTTACTCCATACACTGATCAATAAAACAAAGCTCAATTAGCTTAAAAGAATTAAAATAATCTCAGAGGATAATGAAATCATGTTTGCAAACAAGAGAAATCTATAACTCTTGCCATGTTTTTGCTGCCTCGAAGCTGATACTTTTCCACGCTGCCTCTTCTGGTTGAGCTGCTACTCACACAGATCCATCTCCCCCATCACAGAAGTAAGTGTATGACCTAGACTGACCCATCAAATTAGCCTCTCTCCATGGGCATGTGTCCCAAGCAAGGTCAAACATAATCCTTTCGTGGTGATTATTTGGACATTAAAGGAAAGAGAACTGTGTTCCTTCTGGGATCTCTAAAGTCATAGAATGTTTAAGTGGAATTTCCACAGACACAGACACCAAGATATAAGAAATGTGAAAAACCAGAGCTAGATGGTTATATGAAGGAAATGTTCAAACAACACTTTGACCCCTTCACCAAATAAATTCTGTAAAAGTTTCAAAGTATTAAAAAATGGGCTGTTGTAAGATTTCCTTGGAGATCCTCATTAACATCCTGTGAGTCCTTATATCCACCTAAAAGGGAGAAGGTATGAGATCTTCACCTTAGGCCTCAAGAGAAGGCTTCCATTGGACCTTTCAGGGAGTTTGGAATGTATTCTTACAATTGGGAAGCACAGAACTGTACTAGGCTCATGTCTAAACTAGCTGTAGCAGCCTGTGCTAACAAGATAGAGGGAGCTACATTGGAATCTGGAACTCTAAGAATATAACAGGGCAGAAGACTCATGAGTGTCTCTTGTGAACCAAAATGGATCACAAAGAACAATGGAGGTAATTCAGAGTTATTTAAGGGTCCAGTTCAACATGGTTGCCTGGAAAGGTGCAGAGACCTTAGTAGTAAGAAGTGAGATCTGAATGCTGGTCAAAGAATTTGCTCACAACCACCTAAAATTGAGATACATCTACCAGGTTAAAAGAAACTTCTGTGGGCCCCAGTTGAATAAACTGCAAGTGCCTCAAGGACAAAAGATTAAGTTTAACCAGCTGCCATATACAAAGCATGCAAAGACATCCAGACTCTTATGAGCTACCCTCACTCCACATCTCTCTTCTATCACCTTACATTCATCTTGGTGTGCTTGAACCAGTAGATACCATATAAGGAAAGATGTGAATAAGGAGAAAGTCAGATGACCCCAGTCTTTTTTAAAGGTAGTCAGTTGTCAACCTCTTGGTGGAAGGAGAAGAGAAGTAGAACATTTGCAGAAATATTAAAACAAGAAACTAAATTCTTAGATACATTCTTGTAACTGAATTGAAGCTATTCCATGATTACACATGACCACAGAGCTGTCTATCATTTAGAGTGAGCATAAAAGTCATAGAGCTTAGCCTCCAACCAGGGTAGGAGAGAGACCTGGCACTGAGTAAATGTTAAGGGATGCTGCATGACAAAACCGTGTTGTACTGTGCTTATGTCACAAGCCTTGTGGTTGCACTGGCTATAAGGGCGGGGGATGGTATGCTTTGTGGTCCAAGAAGGACACTTCTGAGAGTGAAAGGGGAGACTATTCATATTCCAATACAATAGGCACAAAATCAGACGGTCCTAAGTGAACCAGGATGTATGATCACTATGGGAACACTGTCCTCCTTGAACTACTGGTGGACATTCACGGCAAAGAAAGACTCTGCCCGAGAATGAAGCCAACCCGGCTGAAGGAGGCACTGAGAGCTGGAGGGAGAGAGGCAGCACCCTTGGTACGTCTCATGGATGTGATCAATTCAATTCTCTCATTTTGGCTTAAAGTGGTTTGAGTTCAAATTACATTACTTTCAACAAATAGGAAACTAATACACATCATTTCTTTGAAATGACAGCCAGCAGTAACTAGTAGTTTACCATCTTGTCACTTTCAGTAGCAACTACACTTCAGACCAGCCCTTTAGTAAAAATTATGCATAAAAACTGACAAGACACTATCATCTAGATATTACAGTTAACTGCCTTTGCCAACATTAAAATCCATATGTTGTATATGAAGCAAAATAATATCTCCATTTCCTCAGCAGTACTGAGAAAAACAGACTGAAGACAAGGTTGTAAGGTTTGGATCTTTAAAGACATGATTACACAGCAGAGCTGAGGTTGGTTTTAATACAAATAGAATTATTTTCTTTACTGGGGCTTAACTGGTGTTCATCTTGAGCAATCTTATTTCCTTTTCAGTTTTCAAAAAACTTTTAAAATAATGCCACTCTCACTGATTGTATTTCCCTTGTACATTAACAAATACTTGTGGAGATTTCACAAAACTTCACATCCCTTCTTTTTATTTCTTCATATTCTTTGGATTAGGGGAAACCACATTTTGTTTATCTGCAAGTTGTACTTGATTAACCATATTTGCCTTGATGATACCCTAAAATTACTGCCTTGTCTTCTGAAGAAGACTGTCAAACTAACTGGAAAATTGAAATAAAATGAAGTATCTCTTCCCTTTCATTAGAACGATTAAGTAGAACTAGAAGATTAAGATCCGATTACATCTTAAAATATTTTTTAAATTGTCCAACTATTAGAAAATAGTTCCAGAATAACTCAGTTCTATTCTGTGCAATTTCATATCTTTGTAATAAAATAGTCATAATGAACAAAAATCCGTCATGGCTAGATTTAGTGTCATGGGATGATTTTCATGTTATCAGTATTAATGATTCAAATCATGGTAATGACTTAATATCAGAAAATTCTCATTAGTAACCTCACTTCTCTTGAACTTCCCAAACTGTACACTCTGAAACAGACTCTTCCAAACTCTTGCTGTTGTTCTTAAAATTATTTTCCATTATGATTATGTCTCAGAATATTTAAGGCCAATGGAGAACTTTTTCATAGAATGGGTTAGTATAGTTTCAATTTCCAAAATGCATTTTCTTAATCCAGTCTTCTTTTTATGCTTTACACGAGAAAATTATTCTTCTTAGGCTCTACATTTAATTAGACATATCTTGATCCAAAGATGTAAAACATATTTAAATGCAGGGATTTGGAAAATATATGTATTTTTTTGGGAAAATATATGTATTTTTAAGTGTGGTCTCTGATATCTCAAATATCCCTGTCTAGATAGATATGGTCTGTGTCACTTACCAGCTTGAGGACTTAGGTTTTCTCACCCATAATAAAGAAAGAGCAGTCTTTGAAAAATAAGAATAAAATATTTGTGAGGAATAAATGAGATAATAAGTTAAAAGTATTTAGCAGAATACCTGGCAATATATATTTTAGTTGATTTGTATCTGGAGTTAATTAAGGCAAACTTGGTTCTTAGTTTCTTCAATACCAATGATAGCTAGAAATTCACCATGATCTTAAGACTGATTTCCTTGAATAAGATCAATGTGAAACTCTTATCAGAAGGCTAGGAAAACCCTTTATCTAATGCTTAGAAAGGAAATAAATGAACCACCTAAAGCTGCCCTAAAATTGCAGCTTGTACTGACATTTGAACAAATGATTAACTTGGACCTAATCCCAAAATGATTTGGATGGTTTAAATCCCTGTTTTGTGAAGCTTTAAAAACATTTATTAAAGTACATGAGCACTGGGGTTAGGAAAACATCCATGTACTGGCATGAATTCAGACCCCAGAAAAAACAAAGCCTTCCTTTAAGTAACATAAAGGAGGTAAGAACAAATTAATCAAAACTAAGAGGACACTGTTTTAACAAAAATTGCATTTTGTTATCTGTTTATATTTGATAGGTTTCTATGAGAATTTGTGTCTGTGGCTTAATATACTCAACCAACTGAACTACCCAGAAGTCCTGAGGTTTTGCCACTTATTTTATATTTCATAGAACCCAAATGAAAACATGATGAGAACTCACTACTCATGATTACAATGACTTCTATGAACCATCACATATAGCTAACCTATAGCTAATTAGAAACTAAATGCTTAGGATCAGGCCATTTTTCTCTTAATTTCTCTCACCTTTCTTTTAGAAATGTGATTAAAACAAAATAATTCAAAGTGTAATGGAAATTTTAATTAAATTCAATATCTGGGTTTAAGTATATCTTTGATATGCAGAATGTTATCACTAAAATACATAATCTTTTAACCAATTTGAATTTGTGATTAAAATACTAGAAATTTGTATTTTCTTTAATATAGTACAAATAATCCAATAAAAGATCATTTCAGGCTCAGATTTTTTTTAACCATGAGAGGGTATTTCCTACTTATCTGAATAGATAATAATAATATGTAGTAAGTATATTAATAACCTATAAAACATATTCTTTTTAAAGTAGTTGAAACAATGTTCCCCTTTTGAAATATACTTCATTATGAAATTTTTATTAATTATTTTTAAATATTAAGCCTTAACCCCAAAAACGTAAACGACTTCAATTTCTAGATGCCTCAACTTGAATCGAAACTCCAATACATATACATGGACAAATTATTTAATCCTTCTTGGGCCACAATTTTCTCATCTGTAAAATAAAGGCATTTATGGTACTTATGTCATAGAGTTATTGATAGTAAATGAAATAGCCCATGTAAATATGTAGGTACCTGGGGAGGAAAAACTCTAGGTAGCCCCCACCCACATAAGCTCCACTAAAATATCCATGGCCTTTTATGGTACCCTTCCCTTTAGTGTGGGTGGGAACCGTAACTTGCTTCTGGCCCACGGAATGTAGCAAAGGTAATGAGGGATGTGATTACATGTGTATGATTATATTATATCAGATTGTAACATCCATCTTGAGAGGAGACTCTTCCTTTCTGGGTTTGAGGAAGCAAACAGCCACACAGGGAAAGTGCACCTCTCAAGGAACTGAATAGTTTGGCCTCTAGCTAAACTGTTAGGTATGTACAAATTAGAATTATTATGAATATCCAATAGGTTGAAGTATTTATTATGAAATATCTCTGTATCTTTGACAATGCTTCCTGTCACTAAACTTTATGTGTTTTCATCAAAAGTTAACATTCAGAGACTGTAATTATAGGGACGATTTAGGCTATCAGTAATTTTTACTCAAAATTTATATTGAATGGATTTTATATTGAATATCTCCTTATTTGATATGTTTTTAAATTTTTTTAGGGTTTATTTATTTTTGAGAGATGGAGAGAGACAGAGCTTGAGTAGGGGAGGGTCAGAGAGAGGGAGACAGAGAATCTGAAGCAGGCTCCACCTCTGAGCTACCAGCACAGAGCCTGATGTGGGGCTCAAACCCACCAATCACCAGATCATGAGCTGAGCTGAAGTCATATGCTTAACCGACTGAGCCACCCAGGCACCCTTCCTTATTTGATATTTAAATACATTCTTTCCTGAAAAGCAGTAATTCTCCAATAAATTGTAGGGTGGAAAATAGGATCAGAATGGCATAAAAAAGTTATCTCTAATCACTTGAAAAATCTTTTTTTAATTTTTTTAATGTCTTGAGTTTATTTATTTATTTTTTACACTTATCATGCCATGAATTCATAGGGAATGAGTTCCAGCAGCTCAGACTCCTTTTCATTGGTTCTCCCAAAGTGTGCTTCTCTGGGTGGGGCAGACTGGCCCTTCAGTTGAACCCAAGTGCCTTTCTCTTTGGATTCCTTCTTTTTCTGATCATTTTCCTTTACACATTTCAGGAAACTCTCTTAGATATTTGAGTGCTTAGTATGCTCAATGGATACATTCATTCTCTTGGCAAGAATCTTGCTCTTATTTGTTTATAAGAATGCCAACATGCATTCATATACTCATGCATTAATATATTCATATACTCATGCTGGGTAACATTGTACTCCTCCAGTTTTGCCATGGTAATATTTGTGGGGCACTCTTTCTTGAAAAGTGCCCATTTCCTTGATGTCCACAATATCACTTTTCTTGTACAGACACATATATGTGGCCAAAGGATTAACTCCATGTTTCTTTTTTTTTAATGTTTATTTATTTTTGAGACACACACACACACACACACACACACACACACACACACACAGAGTGCAAGAAGGAGGGCAAGGCAGAGAGAAAGAAGGAGACAGAATTCGAAGCAGGCTCCAGACTCTGAGCTGTCAGCACAGAGCCAGACAGGGGGCTTGAACCCACAAACCACGAGATCATGCCCTTAGCCGAAGTCAGACACTTAAGTGGCTGAGCCACCCAGGGGCCCCGACTCCATGTTTCCAAAAGGCCTAGAGAACATAAGGCGGGTACCTCTCCTCTTTCCCTTTGTGTTGGTCATTTTGGCGAATTATTGGAAATGGTGGTTCTAGCCAAAAGGTAATCACTTGAAAAACTTACATGTATCCTAAAACAGGGTTTACAGACCTTGACGTACTGCATAGTTTTAGTCTGCATTAAAAACTACATGAAACTAACATGTAAGTAGCAAGAAGGAACATATTCAAACTGCTTGACTCTGAATCCTAACAATGTAATTGAAACTGAAACACTAACTGTGTTGTGACTTAACTGGAGTCACAACCATTAGACTCCAACTCCCGCAGCACCCTCCCTCCTCCCCTCATCACCTTCTCCCAGCTAGCCCCTGCCTTCCCTCAGAAAAAAAAAATCCAAAGAAGGAAAATATGTTTTTTTCTGCATAGCAATAGGAGAGGCATTGCTTATCTTCTCATTGGAGGGTTTGGTGTTTTGTTTTGTTTTGTTTTGTCCTGCTTCCAGGGGAAAAATGAATGGATATATCTCCTTGGGAGAATAGACATGTTGAGGGTAGCTAACGGGTAGACTATTCGAAAGAACCTGTGTCTATCTCTGCACATAGGACTGAACAAATCCCTCCCCACAACCATCCCCCAACTGACTATGTCCATTCCACCTCAGTTTTCTGCAAAGCTTAGAGACTGATGGCTAAATTTCTGTTGTGCTCCCGAATCTGCTTGACTTCTGGGGCACAGCGGCAGAGAGAGTGGCATGGGTCCACCCGTGGGGATAAAGTGGAATTTTGCAGTGCAAAGGAGCTTGAGACAAGAGCAGAGAGAAATGAAGGAGGAGTTGGTGGACAGAACATGAACCTAGCTGAGTGTAAAGATGGAGGTGAAGAGAAGTGTCATGGGCATGCCCTTCTTTGCAAGGACACAAATTTTTAAGTGCTTTCCTTCTTGACATTCACCGGAAAGTGCAAAATAGGATTTTCATCTCTTTCTCCTTAAGTTCTCCTCTTTTAAAGTTACTCTAAACTAGGGGTGCCTGGGTGGCTTGTTGGTTGAGCATCCAACTTAGGCTCAGGTCGTGATCTCAGGATTTGTGAGTTCGAACCCCGTGTCAGGCTCTGTGCTGACAGCTAGGGCCTGCAGCCTGCTTAAGATTCTGCGTCTCCTTCTTTCTCTGCTTTTCCCCCACTTGCGCCCTCTCTCTCAAAAAATAAACATTAAAAATTTAGTTTTATTTATTTTTATTTTTTTTAATGTTTTATTTGTTTTTGGTACAGAGAGAGACAGAGCATGAGAGGGGGAGGGGCAGAGAGAGAAGGAGACACAGAATCCGAAGCAGGCTCCAGGCTCTGAGCTAGCTGTCAACACAGAGCCGGACGCGGGGCTCGAACCCAGGAATGTGAGATCTGACCTGAGCCGAAGTCGGAGGCTTAACCGACTGAGCCACCCAGCTGCCCCTAAAAAATTTTTAATTAAAAAATGTTTTAATAAAGTCACTCTAAACTTTCCAGTAAGCCATTTGCCTTTCTCTGTATAGACAGTCTGCTGGTTTTCAGACTGAAACGAATAGTGCGGGGAGGAGGACAGGAACCTCGCACGTGGATGACTGTCTTCTGTGGGTTGGGAGAGACACGCTGCTCCATCAGAGTCACTACAACTTGGAAATACTAGATCCCTACCCCAAATTGCAGAGTTGGTGAGTAAAGAACTGGGACCCAAGCCCTTCTAAGTCCAAGTCCAGCATCACACCGAGCATACCAAGGTTTTCCACTTCAACATTTTATGGCTGAATTATGTCCTCTCGAAATTCATATGTTGAAATTCTCACTCTCAGTACCTTGGTATGTAACAGTGTTTGTAAATAGGTCTATTAAGGAATTAACTGAGAAGTTTAAGGGGTCATGTGGGTAAGCCCTAATCCAATATGGCCTGTGTCCTTATAAGAAGTAATTAGGACACAGAAATGCACAGGGGAAGGACCATGTGAAGACAGACACTGGGAGAATATGACCATCTTTAAGCCAAGAAAAGAGGCCTCAGGAGAAGCCAACTCTCCCCACACCTTGATCTTGGACTTCTAGTCTCTAGATCTGTGAGGAAAACATTTCTGTTCATTTACCTGGTGTGCGGTATTTTGTTGTGTCAGCCCTAGGAGACGAAGACACATTCTATTTGGAGTTGCCACTTTTCTGAGACAGAATAAAGAAAACAAAAAATATTACATTTGTAAATTATTTAAATAATAAATATTTATGAAGAAAATTAAATGAAAAAAAAAGAAACAAGAAGACCAAAATTCAACATTTGCAATATCCACCCTAAGGAGAACTTTTCTAGTTGCTTGAGAAACGTGTGGAAAGCAGCATTGTAAAGGGAGTGCTGGACTGATCTTTGACTGTGCCAACTAAGGATTGATTTCTATTCTCCTTTTTCTGTTCTGTGATTAATTTATTTTCCCTCAGAAAAAAAGTGACTCCGGACAAAGATGAATTTTAAACACACAGCAACAGCATTATAAATCTTGATTTAAGCTGGGTTTATAGAGTACTCAGCCAGTGCTCCAAGTCCTACTTGTCCTGAAGCAAGCAGTATATCAAAGTGATGTCACACAATATAAAATGGGATCTCAGAAGGTGTCCAATTTATTAGTTTCATGGCTTTCACACAAAACGGGGTGAAAATCAGTTTTTTAAAACCTGTTAGATTATCAAATGCAAAAGGTTTTACTAAAGTATCTTGCCATGAAACACCTTTAGATGGACAGAAAATGTGCTTTATTCTAGAAATATAATCGGTTTTGATGTAATGCTTGTTTTAAAAATGTGAATGTCCCAACAGGACTGATATGTTAGGAAACAAGCACAACATAACACTAATTTCACATTTGCTTATGTGTGACCTGGTCCATTAGAAACACTGGACAAACACAGAAAACTGTAGCTAGCTGAAGAAAAATGAGTAGAAACACATACACAGGCATAGACACACATCTCTGAACATCTACCAGCTGGCACCATTCACTGCATGTTATAAGCCACATCCATCCACATCTGGCATTAGAATTTTCTGTCCAATTTCTGCTAACCCTCTTCTACCATTCACAATAACTCACAAGCTATAAGCCTTCCAATGCCCACTTATACAAGCAAACATTTGGTCTTTTTCAGGGTAAAGCGATGAATTTACCATAATATCTATGGATTCCTTAACTGTTTAATATATATAAAACTGTGCTGCCATTTTTATTAGGCTCCTATCTTTTTTTATATGTAACTGACAATTTTTTTGAGTGTTATGCCCCTAGCCTCGTTTTCCCCCATAAGCTCTATAGTTTTTACAGCATGATTTTGCATAGTGCAGTGAATTTTAGAATTGTATATGTTATATTATAGCAAAAGTAACTGGACCTTGAATAGACACTGATCCTGCTCTCTGGAAATCTTTATCCATTGTTTTGTGTGTTGGTTAGCCCAACCCTCTGGGAGTTTGTTCTTTGTCTATTCTCCTTCTTAGCCAAATCTAAAGTAATACATGTGGTCTATGTCCTCCTTAAAGAACAGCCAGCTTTATTAGCCTATTTCCTGCACAAGGGGATGATGTTGCATTGGAAATAAAACAATCCATTGTGCCAGAGTACAGGAATATGATAGCACCAGCCTGTATTGTAGACAGACTCCTAAGGACAGGGAGGCATGTTCAGTCAGAGAAAGGCGAGGAAAAGGTATCAGGCAGACATAAATATTAATTACTGTAGTCACTAAAGCATGAGTGTGTGTCCTGACTCGGTATCAGAGCCAACTCTCACTATTTTATCCTGAGCCTCTTTAAATCCTTGTGACTTTTCTAGAATGTATAAGGATAAATCATCTCATTCATGTTGTACTTATTCCCTTAAATGTATGCCTTCTCAGCTGATTCTGTGTTAGGCTTGTCTACTCATACAATTGGACTCTTCAAACTTTGTTAAAGAGGCCAGTGGAATTCAAGAAACCCCCTTTTCTTCTAAACCATCCAGCTCCTGTACCTGGAGTTCAGGGTATTTTTCTTCACAAATTCCACCTGCAATAACTTGACTTTATTTGCCTCTGCACTTTCCTCATCTCATAATTTAATATCTCAGCCAATAATTATGTTTCTCTTATTAAGCCACAGACACCTCAAATTGCAAATGGATAATCAAGGGAAGATGTTATATATTATAGAAAATGAGAATGTCACATCGCCTCATAGAACCTGCCTTAATAGAGGGAAGATTATGAAGTCCCACAACTGATAATCAGATGATGATTTCCATAGAGAGCTCCTCAGAAACCAAGTAATGTCTTTAGGTCAGAGTATCATATTGGGAATTCTGACATGGTGAGGGTTCTGACATGATGGGTTCAGAAGAAATAAGTGACATTCTCAAGATGATCCAAATAGTACAAAATCTTCAAATCTTGTTTGGGTGCCCTTTCCAAGAATTGTAGTATGCTGTCTCATTGAATGGAAACTTTAGACCTTGTTTCATATAAGAAGACTCAGAAAAAGCAACCTTATAGCTTTCAGATACCTAAAAGAGCATCTCAGTGTAGATGTTAGACTTAAGTTGTATCTTCCCAAAAAGATATGTTGAGGGGCGATGGGGTGGCCCAGTTGGTTGAGCATATGACCCTTGATTTTGGCTCATGTCATGGTCTCATGGTTTGTTGAATTTAAACCCTGCATTGGCTCTGTACTAACAGTATGGCGCCTGCTTAGGATTCTCAGTCTCCCCTCTCTCTCTGCCCCTTCCCTGCTCGCACACTCTCTCTCTCAAAAATAAGTAAATAAACATTTTTTAAAAATGTCTGTTGCAGTCCTAACTCCAGGCACCTATGAATATGACCTTTTTTTTTTGAAATAGAGTCTTTATAGATACCATTAATATGAAATCATTAAAGGGGGCCCTAATCTAATAGGACTGGTGTTCTTATTAAGAAGGTGTTTATACAGGGAAAAGACAGCTATGTGATAATGCAGGCCACTGCACTGGAGTGATGTATCTACACCAGAATTTAGGAAAACACCATGAAGGATTCTTCTGCAGTATTTAGAGACAGCATGGACCCATCAACACCATGATCTCCGAATTCGAGCTTCCAGAAATGTGACACAATAAATTTCTGTTGCTTTAACCCTTTCTTCCAACCCTTCCCGTGGTGCTCTGTTATGATGGCCCTAGGAACATAAGACAGCAACCATTTTCATATGAGAGCGGACACTGAAACCTGACACAAGAAGGTTGTAGCAGACATTGTAGTTACCTTGCCAAAGTCCATTAGTGACTCATCACTTTTCTTCCCTGCTGAGAGAGCACTGAATCGGCTCAGACCCTGAATATCTGTTGTGTACCTGGACACTCCCGGTGATCCCATTTCCTTTACCAGTAATTTTTTTTTTCCTGTGGTGAGCACATTTGCAGTACTGTCCAATGAGTTGTCAGCATTGCATAAACCTGCTGTGGGGCTTCTGAGAAGGTTTACTTTGTCTTAGTAAGCAACATACGACAGAGATTTACTCCTCTCTGCCTTTGGACATTGTAACGTGAAAAGAATATCTAATATCTATGCAGCTTCATCCAGTTTACATGATTGTTCACATTGTTTAGCTATGAAGGGAAAACCAAAAAGAGTCACAGCGAGAATTTAACCCGTAACGACCTTATTCTGGGCTTCCTGCTGTGACACATCCTAAGTGTCTTATTGTTTAGTTGGAGTTTCTTTACTTGTTCCTGAAAGCATGCCAATAGATAACTTATGTGAAAGCAACAGAAAGTGTAAGGTCACAAGTCTAAACCAAACAGACTCCATGACAGGCTTTAAGATCCCCCTCTGATCTAGAAGGCCTAGGTTTCAGTTCCCTGAAACTAATAGGCAATTACACATTGCCTAGAGCAAGAGAGACCACCTTCCCAGCACCCAATCAAGGAAGGCCAGCTACCACTCTCCACATTCCTACGGGGGAGGCCTGCAGATGGGAACTTTAGATAGGACCCTGTTACCTAATGTTAAAGTTAACCCAATAGTCGCTGAACAAGACCCTAGGCTCACCCTGTAATTGGTTGAACTTAAAGGTACTCTAAATGTTGTAATTGGATCCCGCCAAAAGTAACGAATACTCTAGACAATGTGAATGGTTAAATCTGCTGTCAATAATATTGTATAATAATGATTGGATCACTGTTACCTATGTCACAATTTCTTGTAACTCCCCCTCCCCAAACCCCATAAAAACCCTGCTCAGCTCTTGTTCGGGGCTCTCAGCACGAATCCACAGCATTGGTGAAGTCTGTGAGCCCAAGCCCGTAATAAAGTCCTTTGCCTTTGCATGTGTGCCTCGATCTCCCTGGTGGTCTCTGGTCATTGAGGATACTGTGTTCTGGGCATAACACTAGATTTTCCATGTTCTCACTCTACTGTTCACAGGAAGGCAGTGCCTCAAGGCCATCTTTTAGTGGCATCTGCAGTTCCAGACACTGTCTGTGTTTTCTGCTAGAGGCTGCCAATTGGCTTGTATAAATCAAAAGAGCATTTCCCCATTTCAGATTATTTCTTTTATGCAAAGTGTATTTGGCAAGAGTTGTATATTATTTGGTAGAAGAAGCAGCACAGGAAATAACATATTTTGCTTTATAACAAATGAGAATATGAAAATACTTAAGTTCTCTCAACAGTTTGTATTCTAGAAACTGCCTTTGTAAGTGATAATGATCTCTGACAATCATTCTCTCTCTATTCTTCAAATCCTTTTCTGATTGTCCACATGATGATGAACCTAAATACTATAAAAAATATCAGTTTGGGGAAGGATCAAAAATTCATTTGACCCCACCATCTGATATTTGAGCTCTCTATGCGATGTCCTGACTGAAACCACCTGGTCTTTTTATTTACCTCCCAGTGTCAGGACACTCACTTCAATTTGGGAAAGGCTCTCTATCTTCAGAGAGTTCTGATGTATAAAAAGTTCTCTTCTCAAAGTTAAAATACCTCTTCTTGGATATTTTCTAAGTGGCCTTAATTCTACCCACTAGCACCACAGAAAAGTTCAATTCCTCTTCATGTAATAGCCCAATTATTGTTTGAAGACAGCCACCTAATGAGTCCGTGTCTTTTCCCCAGTAGACCGATTCTTATCTACAGATAAAAACAAATCTCTATTATTCCTATTGCTTTATGTAAGACCTGCAAATTACTAAGACAGTAGGTGTTAATGGAACTGCCCTGAGCTAATCAGAAATCTCCTATATGGTCATATTATTCATAGAATACAGGACCCAGTTAAAATTTTCTGTCCATTACATTCTCAGAATGCAAACCAATTTAAAGTAAATTACATTACAAATAATTACCATCACACACACACACACACACACACACACACACACACACACACACCCTTCACAATTATCCTTCCAATGCAGTTGATTGGGGCCATCCTTTTTTTAGTCATTATAATTTTATGAACGCATTGTGAAGTTCAGGGAATCTCTTAAGTATTTATATTCTCTGCAGCTAGTCTCTCAGGCTTAAGTACTTGGATATTTATGTTACACTCGCATTATCCCCATAACATATTATCTTGATAGCTTTGGCCCATAGTTCCAACAATTTATTACTTTTTGGATCATGGGCCAAACATCCACACAATTATGATTTCACACAGTTTCATTTTTTTCTTAAACTTCATATACATCTATGGGGCCAATGTGAGCCTCTTCTTTTATCATCAACTTAAGTTGACCCTTGTCTCTAAATGGCAAAATTTCATCTTTGTAATTTTAAGACCCCCTGTTGACATTATCGAGATTTGTCTTTAAACTCCAGGAAGGCTTGAATGATTCCAGTGGGATGTGAGGCAGATGGTGAGGGGGGTGGCGGGGAGGGAGTATGTCTGCTCAGGGTGTCATCTATGTTGGAATCTGTTGGGCCCTTCTCATGCTCATGACAACTTAGATCTTATTACATGCAGGTCCTGCCATATTATATGTTGTTCCCGTCCAAAAGTTCCCTTCAGGTTCTCTTCTCTTTCTGGGACACACTGGACTCTGCACACAGTTCAAACTTTTGCTCTGTTGCAAATATGAAGCTTATAGAGTCTGGGGTAGGATTCTACTTGTCTAGACACACGATGCAGTTGTAGCTACTCCATTGATATCCTCTGTATCCAGGAGAGGGCACACAGTTCCCTACTGCCATCTTCCTCTCCACTCACCCTGGTGGGGCATGAAGTCAGGACCCAGGCACCTGAGGAAGCTCTCAGCATCAAAACTCACGTCACCCACTTCTCACCCAATTCTTTTTCTCCAACCAGAAGAATCTTTAGCTTAGAGGCAAAAATTCATGTTTCTCTGTGTATTTATACAAATGCATTATGTTACTAGTATACTGTAAGACCTAAACTTTAAACTCAGGAGCCAATAGAGAAGACTTTTTCCCTGTTCTACATTCGTTCCCTATAGCAACAAATACTCAGCTGACTGGGTGGGAGGTAGCATCAAGAGAAAAATGGACGCGTCAGATGAAAATACTCAGGCTAATATTTCTAAATATTATAATAATACCTAACATTTATGATCAATAAATAATACCACAGAGAACAGAATTGAGAACAGAGATCTCTGGTGTATAACCAGGAACTAGAAACAATCCTTGAAGTCAAAACAATTCCTGAATTTTTACCTATGTAAACAGTATTGATGTTCAAAAAGTTATTTTTCAAAAGTAAAATCTCTCTCTTTGCGTATTTGATCAAATAGCTCTAATTTTACCCAGAGAAAGATGCCTCGGTGACTCAGTTGTTTCAGTGTTTGACTTTGGCTCAGGTCATGATCTCATGGTTTGTGGGTGAGGCCCATGTCAGGCTTTATGCTGACAGCTCAGAGCCTGGAGCCTGCTTTGGATTCTGTGTCTCCCTCCCTCTCTGCCCCTCCCCTGCTCATGCTCTATCTGTCTCTCAAAAATAAATAAATGTTAAAAAAATTAATTCTACACAGGGAGCTACCAAAATATATTCTTTATATATATAAAGAAGTCCAAGTGGGATTTATCCCAGTTTAAAATACAAAATCAGTTAATATAATACACTATATTATAGAATAAAAAAAGTAAAACAAAACTGTTGTTTTTATATATAAATGCAAAAAAAGGATTTGAAGATATCCAACATAGTTTCAAGATAAAAAATGTTGGACAAACTGAATAGAAGAAGATTTCCACAACTTGATAAGGGATCTGTGAAAAATTTGCACCTAAGACCATACATAATAGTGAAAGAATTAATGTTTTCCCCTAAAGTCAGAAATAAATCAATCTGTCCAGTTTCACCACACATATTTAACTGGGCATTTCACATAGTATAACAAGCAAGAAAATGAAATAAAAATTATTAGAATTTAAAAAGGAAAAGTAAAATTGTCTTTATTCACAGACAATACAATCTTATATATAAAACATAAAAATAATAATAGAATTAGTGAGGAAGATTAATGAAGTCACAGAATATAAAACCAATGCACAAAGATCACTTGTGTTTTTTATATAAGCAATTAACAATATGAAAACAATATTAAGAAAATGATCACTTTTGCAATAACATCACAAAGAAGAATATAGGAGTACATTTAATAAAATAAATTCAGGGCCTGTACACTGAAAACTACAAAAAGAATGCGGAGAGAATTTTAAAAAGTTATAAATATAAGGAGAGATGCTCCCATGTTCATGTATGTAGAAAATTCTAAATATTAATATAGCAATTCATCCTAAATTTCATCTGTATTTCAGTACAATCCCTGCTGAAATCCCAGAGTAATATTTTTTGGGAAAAATTTGCAAGCTGATCCTAACATATATATGGTAATGAAAGTAACTCAGAATAACTCAAACAATTTTGAAAAAGAAAAACAAAATTGGAGGACTAACACCTTGGTACTAGAATAAAGATAGACATATAGATTGAAGTAACACAGAGAGTCAAAGAATCAGCCCTTATAGTTATGATCCATTGATTTTCAGCAAATTTGCCTCTATAAACCAATAGGGAAAGGATAGTCTTTGCAACAAAGGATGCTGAAGCAATGGATAAGCATATGCCAAACCAACGAACAAATATCAACTTAGACACTGTGTTGGATAAACCTTAGGATTAACCCCCAATATTTCCACTGTATTGTGCCTATGCTTTTGTTTAATCCTCTCCCCTTGAGTGCTGCTGGAACCTACGACTTGTGTCTAACTAATAAGAAATGCCAAAAGTGATGGGATGTCACTCCTTGATCAGGTAATGGTATATGTAGCAAAAGTGATGAGAAATGATGCCCATAATTACATTGTGTCATATAAGACTCTCCTAGCAAGCTTCAGTGAGAGAGTCTTCTTGCTAACTTGATGAAGTGTTCATCTATATTGAGGAAACTTACATGGCGAGGAACTATGAGTTGCCTCTTCCAGCAAACATCCAGAAGAAAGTCATTCCCTTTAGTCACATAGCCATAGGAAATGAATTCTGCCAACAGCTTGAATGAGGTTGGAAATGGTTCTTTCCCTAATTAAGTTTCCAGATAAAAATGTGGCCCAGTTGACACCTTGATTGTGGCCTTGTGAGATTCTGGGTAGAGAACCCAGCTTCACTGTGCCCAAACTGAGCCCAAGGAAACTATGAGATGATTAATGTGTGTTGTTTTAAGCTCCTAAATCTGTGTTAATCTGTTAGGCATCAATAGAAAATTAGTACAGACCCATACTCCATACAAAAACTAATTAAAAATAGATCAAAGTCCTAAATGCAAGTCTTAAAAGTATAAAAGTAGGAGAACATTTTTGTGTCCTTTAGTTAAGCAAAGATTATTAAAAGCATCATCTATAAAAGAAAAATACATAAATTGGATTTTATCAAAATTTAAACATTTTTTTCTTTAAATTCATCATTCAGAAAGTGAAAATATGGAGTGCCTGCATGGTTCAGTCAGTTAAGGGTCTGACTTCAGCTCATGTCATGATCTCATGGTTCATGACTTTGAGCTCCATGTCAGGCTCTGTGCTGACAGCTCAAAGCCTGGAGCCTGCTTTGAATTCTCTGACTCCCTCTCTCTCTCTGTTCCCTGCTTGCATGCTCTCTCTCTCTCTCTCTCTCACTCAAAAATAAATAAACATTAAAAATTAAAAAAAATAGAAAGTGAAAATATAAGCATAAATCATAGGATATATTTACAAATAATTTTTCTGATAATGGACTTATATCTAGAAATAAAAAGTAATCTTATGACTGAATAAGAAGAAAAATAACCATTTTTAAATGGGCAAAATATTTAAATAGGCATTTTACTAAAAAACATAAAGCAGATGAAAGGAAGTTCAACATCATTATTCATAGCGAAATGAAAGTCAAGATACAATAATATGCCACATTATACATAATATGTCATAAAATGAAAAAATCAAGTTGTCATAAAGATATGGAAAATCTGGAATCCTCACAAATTATTGATATGACTGTTATAAAATATTACAGTTACTTTAGAAAACAGTATGCCACTTTTTAGTGTTTTTTTTTAATATTTGCTTATTTTTGAGTGAGAGAAAGACCAACAGAGCATGAGGCAGAGAAAGAGGGAGACACAGAATCTGAAGCAGGCTCCAGGCTCTGAGCTGTCAGCACAAAGCCCAACGTGGGGCTCAAACCCATGAACCATGAGATCCTGACCTGAGCCGAAGTCAGATAGTTAACTGACTTAGCTACCCAGATCCTCCATTGTTTTTTAACATAAACATGCATGGCCATATGAGGCCATATGCAGAATTCAAAGTGAGTCCCCCAAGATTTTCTTCCCCAAATACCCAGGACTGTGAATATAGTGAAATATCATACTTGTTTATGTTAGGTTATGTCTTAGTCAGTTTGAGCTGCTATAAAAAATACCAAAGACTAAAATATCTTGAACAGAAATTTATTTCTCCTAGTTCTGAAGGCTGGAAAATCCAAATTCAAGGTACCAGCAGAGTCAGTGCCTGCTGAGATCACTCTTCCTGGTTTGCAGATGACCATTATATCCTCTCAAGGCAGAGAGAGCAGAGGAAGTAAGCTCTCTTGCGTCTCATAAGGGCACTAATCCCATCCAGCAGTTCCAGAAGTTATTAACTCTCAAAGAATTAACTCTCAAACTCACATTAGGATTTAGGATTTCAACCGATGAATTTGGAGGGGAGGGTAGACATTAAGTCCACTGTAGGCTATATGTCAAAAGAGATTTTGCAGATAGAGTTAAGGTTACTAACCAGTTGACTTAGAAGTTTAAAGGGAGGTTATACAGGTGCACTCAATCTAATCACATGAGCCCTTTAAAAACAGAGCATTTTTTCCAACTGATGGAGCAAGTGAACTTCACAGAGATCTGAAACAGATGAAGAGTTTGACATGCCATTTCTGGGTGGAAGATGGCAGGTGCCGCCTGATAAAGAATGATTATCTTTAGAACCTGACAGGAGTTCCTGGCTCATGGCCAACAAGGAAGAGAGACTTTGGTGCTACAACAGAAAGAAACTAAATCTTGCCAACAATCTGAATGATATTTGGAATTCTCCAATCTTCAAGTAGGAGCCCAACTGACCTACAATTTAATTCTGATCTTATGAGACCCTAAGCAGAGAACTGAAGTAAGCTAGTCTAGACATTTGACCTACAGAACTGTGAGGAAATAAATGAGTGCTGTTTCTAGTATTTGTTATGCAGCAATAGAAAAAAAAATATGCCACACAACCCAGTAATTCTACTCATCAGGATCTACCCATGAGAGAAAAAAACCTATTTCCACACAAAGACTTGTACATGAATGCTCATGGCAGCATTATTTTTAATTACCAAAATTTGGAGATAATCCAAATGCCCATCACCTGGTGAATAGTTAAACAAACTGTGGTGTATACAAACAAAAGAATACAACTTAATAATAAAAAGAAACAGCTACTGATGCAGAAAATAAAATGGACATACTCCTATATTATGTTACAAAGCCTCTAAGTGTTATGCTAAGTGAAAGAAGACAGACACAAAACACTACAAATTCCATGAATCCATTTACATGCAGTTTTGATAAATTATAAAGACAGAAAGCAGATGAGTGGTTTTCTGAGTCTGAGGAAAGACTCATTGCATACAAGCATATAAAGACAGAAAGCAGATGAGTGGTTTTCTGAGTCTGAGGAAAGACTCATTGCATACAAGCATGAAGGAAATTTTGGGGATTAAAAAGTGTTCTAAAATTGAATTATTGAGATTGTTGCAACACTATTAATTTATTGAGAATCATTGAACTAATACACTTACAAATGAGTTGTTGCATAGTATAAAATAATGAAAAATAATATAAAACTACATAAGAAAAAAAGTTCCCACACATTTTCCAGAATAATATTCCTGAATACTGCTCAGGATGTGGAGCAAATGGAAGTTTCATACATAGCTGGTGGGAATATAAATTAGTATATTCACCCACCATTCATGACTCATAGCCCATCTAATCCTGATTACCTCCCAAAGGCCCCACCTCCGGATACCATCATGTTGAGGGCTAGAGTTTTAACATATTAATTTCGCAGGGATACAAACATTCAGTCTATAGTGCGTACCAAAGCTGAATACAAATATACACTATGACTCAGTAATTATACTCTTACATATACACCCATCAGTAATAAGTATTTCTATAAAAATATAGAAAAATATTCATAGTTCTGTTCATAACTAAAAACTGGAAAAACCCATCCACAGTAAATTGGAGAAATAGAAATAAATATTCTGGAGAATATATATATATATATATATATATATACATATATATACATATATATATATATATACATATATATACATATATATATACACACACACACACATATATATATGTGTGTGTGTGCAATACTACCCAGCAGTGAAAAAAACATAAATAGGTATTCAACAACTTAAATGAATTTAACAGAACTAATGTTGAACAAAAGAAA